>NW_006921671.1:5734811-5749189 GCF_000298275.1 Orycteropus afer afer
AGGAGTGGCTGGTGGGTTTGAACCACCAGCCGTCTGGTTAGCAGGCAAGTGTCTTAGCCACTATGCTACCAGAGCTCCCCAAAATGTTCATAGCAGCATGTTAATAATAGCCCCAAACTGGAAACAAGACAAATGTCCCTTAACAGTAGAATACATAGATAAATTGATCCTATTCATACTGCATAATTCCATTTATTTAAAGTCTCAAATCAAGAAATACTAAGGTATAGTGCTTTGGGATACATGTTGTTGTTGTTATGTGCCATCAAGTCGGACCCGACTCATAGTGACCCCTCCTTGTGTTTCTGAGGAAGTATCACTATGGAAGTAGATTGCCCCATCTTCCTTCTGAGGAGTGGCTGGTGGGTTTGAACCACCAGCCTCTGGTTAGCAGTTAAGTGCCTTAGGCACTACGCTACCAGAGCTTGCTTAGATGAAAAGGGTGTGCTGTTGTTTTTAAACAAGAAAGAGATTACTATAAAGTTCAGGTCTATGAGTCAAGGAAAGGTTTATATATGGAAGGAAACTTTCTTTGTTGGTTACCAGGGTTGGAAGAGGAAGAGAGGGAACACTGCAAAAATAAAAATAATAATACAAAATAAATAAATTAATTAAAGTTCAGGTCTATGGTTACTGTTGGGTGGAGGGAGGGTTTTCTGACTGGAAGCACAAGGAAGAAACTGCTGGGCTGCTGGCAAAGCTTTATTTATTAGCCTTAGTGATAGTTACATAGGTATTGACTTTATAGCTTGTTAAGCTGCACATTTTTATTATGAATTTTTCTGTCTGTATGCTATATTTAATAATAAGGAGGGTTTTTTAAAAAGCAAAACTGTCTTTTTAATTTAAAAAAAAATGTAGCTTTAGGGAAAATGCAAAATAAATAAATAAACAAAGACCATCTGTTCTTTCTCCATTCCACCACCTCTCTCCCATCCTTTTCCCCATACGGGGTATCAGTGGGATCTCTGCTAGTTCTGTCACTGGCAACATTCATGCTATATAGATGATCACGTGTCCCTGACTCAGTAAAGGAGGAGTAAGTGTGGTTACACACACACAAACACACACACACTCACGGGCTTCCCTCTGTACACTTCAGAAGGGGGAAATCCTTCCTCTCCTCCTTCCAGTCCTCAATAATTCCTCTCAGAAGTCCCCCCACTTCTTGCTCCCAGTCTTCTAGGCAGGTATAATGGTAGACTTACAAGCTCTTCCGGCAGCCATTTCCAGCAAGCCCTGCCAAGAAGCCAGCAGGCTCAGGCAGTGCCCTAGACTAACAATGTATGGTGCTTAGTGCTTCAGTACTCAGCAGCAGGCCTTAAGACCAGCTTTGGTGCTAGGCACTGTCCACCATCCTGTTACACCGCTGTTGACAGATCTTCTATTATATGCTTGAGACTTTGCTAGGTATTTTATATACAATGTATAAGGCTTTTTACTTTATTTTTATTTTGTCCTCACAGCAATCCTATGAAATAAATGGGGAATATCTAATTATTTCACTTTTCAAAGAGGCAGTTGAGGGTTGAAAGGCTTTAGTGTTTTGCCTAAAGTCACTGTAAAGGCCTAGCTTTGCCTCTGAATGCCAGCCATGATCAAAAGCCTCTTGGCAGGGAAGTAACCCTGGGTGATCCCTCAGGCAGGGTTTTCCTTGATGATATCTCCTGACCCACCCTAGTCCACAACTGAAGTTGCCAGGGTAAATACCTGACTTATGGACAGCCAAGCTATAAACCAATTAAAAAAAAAAAAAAAGTAGTTGCTCTCCAGTTGACTCACTAGGCCTCATGACTCATGGCAATCCCATGTGTGTCAGAGTAGAACTGTGCTCCATACATAGGGTTTCTTTTTTAGTACTATTTTATTGTGTTTTCAGTGAAGGTTTACACATAGTCTAGGTTTCCATTCAACAATTTCTACACAAGTTGTTCAGTGACATTGGTTACTTCCTTCACAATGCTTGAGTATTCTCATTACTTCGGTTCTGACTGTTCCATTTCCATTAATCTTGTTTCCCTCCTGTCCCCTTACATTCTTATCTTTATTTTAAAGTAACTGTTGATGGTTTGGTCTCATACAGGTGATTTTCTAAAGGATTTTTTTTTTTTTCAGGATAATGACTTTTTTAAGGATAATGATGAAAATAATAATATCCATTATTTTGTGAGCCAATCTAGTCCTTAGCTACAAGATGACCTCAGAGATTAGTTTTGGTTCAAGGTTTAAGGAGTATCTCAGGGCAACAGTCTCAGGGAGATCTCCAATCTCAACCAAACCAGTAATTTTGGTCTTTTGGTTTTGTATGTTTTAGGAATTTGAGGTTCTATTCCACATTTTTCTCCCATTCTGTCAGAGTCCACTTATTGTGGCCCTGATTAAAACAGTTGTAGTCAGCACCATCTAGTTCTTCTGGCCTCAGGATAGATGAAGTATGTTTCATGTAGACTACTTGTCCTGTGGGAGCTCTGGTAGCATAGTGCCTAAGGCACTTGACTGCTAACCAGAAGGCTAGCAGTTCAAACCCACCAGCCACTACTTGGAAGGAAGATGAGGCAATCTACTTCCATAGTGATACTGCCTCAGAAACCCAAGGAGGGGTCACAATGAGTCGGGTCTGACTCAATGGCACATAACAACAGCAACACTTGTCCCATAGACTAGTTTCTTCTTTGAGCCTTTTGTTTCCTTCTTTCTATTTTGCTCCAGGTGAGTAGAGATCAACGGTTGTATTTTAGATGGTTCATAGGGTTTTCAATGACTGATTTTTTTCGAAAGTAGATCACCAGTCGTTTCTTCTGAGGTCCCTCTGGGTGGACTTGAACTGTCAACTGTTTGCACCACCCAGGGACCACCCAAGCTATTGGGTACAGATACATGGGGGTGCCCTAGAACAATAGCTCTGTGCAAACATGAATAATAGTGATTAATAGGTAATTAAAGTATCTTACAAAATTTTTGTGGAAAATACAGGGAAGCTGTTGTTAACAGAAAAAGCTAAAAGACACCAGAGATTAGAAAGCTGTGTATAGACATCATAAAGCAGTAGGAATCATTAACAAACAGGGAATATAAGTAAAAATAAGGTGATTGTGACCAGAAAACAAAGAGAGGGAAATGCCATACAAATAGAGAGTGAAGTATTTCATTGGCACTGGCAAAAACATTGAAAGCAGAGATTTAAGTAGACTAAGTTTCCATAATGGTGGGGGAACAGGATTCCTGCTGCTGAGTGGGCTTATTCTAGACTCTTTCGTTCAGTTCTCTGTCATATTTTAAAGGTTTGAACAGATAAGCAGACTATATGGTCAAGGATCCAGGGAGACTGGGCCTGCAAGATAGTGAAATTATATCATCTGATTACAGAGTAAAGCCATTTTTCCAAAATATTGATAGAAAAATAGCAGAGAAAAAAAAAAAAAAAGAAGAACATAGTTAGAGGATCTGTCCAGGATGTCCATCATCATATTAATAGAATACTGTTGTTGTGTACTATTGAGTCAATTCTGACTCCTAGCAATCCTATGACAGAATAGAGTTGCCTCATAAGGTTTCCTAAGTTATCATTTTTATGCAGGAGACCTCGTCATGCAGTGGTTAAATACTTGGCTGCTAATTGAAAGGTCAGTGCTTCAAACCCACCAATTGCTGCACAGCAGAAAGATGTGTCAGTCTGCATCTGTAAAGATGAAACCCATTGCCATCAAGTTGTGTGCTGTCGAGTTGACTCTGACTCATAGTAGCCCTTTAGGACACAGCAGAACTGCCCCATAGGGTTTCCTAGGCTGTAATCTTTATGGAAGCAGATCACCAGGTCTTTTCTCCCAAAGAGCTTCTAGGTTTGAACAGGTGACCTTCCAGTTAGCAGCCAAGTGCTTAACTGTAGTGCACCAGGGCTCTTTTCTCTGTGAGACAAAACACACTGCCATAGAGCCAGATCAGATTCATAGAGACCCTGCCTTGGGTTTCCGAGGCGGTATCACTATGGAAGTAGATTGCGCAACCTTTCTTCTGAGGAGTGGCTGGCAGTCATTGAAAACCCTACAGAGTGATGTTTATTTTGTAACTATTTACGGAAGCAGACTGCCTCATCTTTTTCCCGCAGAGCTGCTAGTGGTTTTGAACTACCAACCTTTGTGGTTAGCAACCAAATGCTTTATCCACCATGCCACCAGAGCTCTCAAGAGCAGATTAGGGGTGAGCATTTTACTTTTTTTTTTTTTAATTTTTATATTTCTCTTTATTGTTTGTATTTTTATAATCAGGTTTTGCCATTAATTTTTTTTTTTAAATTAAAGTTAAAAAAAAAAAAAGACAACCTTTAAGGAAAAGTACTAGATCATCATTTGCTGGATCTAGAAAGAATAATACGTATTCCAAAAAGCATGTAAGAAACTCTTTCAATGACTAATAGTGGTGACTATAAATATATATATGCAAACATGTCAAAAATAGACAAAATATCTGCTCTTGAAGATAAAAAAAACATAAGATATAGCCAGTGATTGATCATTATATTTTTCTGACTAAATATTACCCAACAATCCCTGAACTGCAAAGGAGGAAACTACAGAAGTGTAGTTCTCTCTGCTGCACAAATGTTTATGTTTATGTTAACAAAGTACAAAGAACCCCTTTCTGATTTTTTTCCTTGGAGAACCAGTACTTCAAGTTGCAGTATTGATTAATGGCAATGCTACTAGTCAAGACACCAGTTAAAGGTGTTAAGTAAGTATTTAATATATGCTTCTTTCTTATTACCCCTATAACTTTCCTCTGGGATGCATTTACACCCATTGGAACTTCAGTATTTACCATTACCTCACATCATTTCTTCTCTTCTACCCAATTATTTTATATCTGCACTCCTTGGGCAAACCCAACAAATCAATCTAGCCAGGTTGCAGAGTAAGGAGTTCCTAGAAAAATATCATTTACGTAATGACTTCCCCTGTTCATAGTTACATTTAATTCCTGTTGAGCTAATGGTACCAGGGGATGGATGTCTGCATCCTGTAGCAAATATTCCCATCATTTCTTCCTCTCCACTTAAAAACATTCTTTAGCTCGTAGTAAAGTTAAGGGCCCCAGAGTTCCTTGTGTGAGTATTATATGTGCTGTTCTATGGATTTTATCCATTAACAAGATTTTTTTTTTTAAGTAAATATAAATCTTGCCTGTTATATAAACTAAACATCTGCAATTTTCCATATGTAATGATACATGAAGGGAGGAAGGGGCTGTAAGAAAAGAAGGGGATAAATCATTAAAAAGAGAATGTTAAGCTAAGACAAAGGAAACCTAAACTTAGACCAACTGTCTGAAAAGTTAAAGTAATTGTTCTAGAATTACATCATCAACCCAAGTTGGGGTGTTCAGGGCCCTTCCAGTCACGGTCATTCCAGCTAACCACCCAAGTAGTTAAAAAAAAAAAAAAAAAAAAAAAACCCTCAACCTGGTCTTGTTCATTTTTAGCATTCAGGCTTGATTAGTGTTCAGACAGGAACTTAACACCTATTTAACTCATTTAAAATGTAACTGTTAGTAAAATAATCCCCCCTATACCCTTCCTTAGCTCCCTTTACTAACACGGTCAAAGTATCCCCTGTAATTTCCAAAGACTTTGCTGTTCTGACTATGGAAATCAGGTCTTTTGAGTATTGATTGTTTTATGGTCCCATTTGGATGGTGGTGGGCAAATAAGGGTGAGATAAAGTCCAAATAAATGACTCTGAAATTCCCATGCTTGTGTGGATTTATTTGGCCCTTTGATGTCCTTTTTTGTTTCTCTGTTGGAATGTTTCAAATATGCACTTAAGTCACCCATAGAAAAGGCTGCTAATGTAAATGGAGGTGTGTTTAGAATGGGCTGTCATCTTAACCTTCCCAAAGATGCAAAACCCATAAAACACAAAGGGTTAATTGGAATTACTTCTTCTGTTTCTTCTTTTAAATATGAGAGGTTGCAAAGTTCAGATTGCCCTTTCCTTCTCATCTCTCTATTTATTCAGGTGACTTACATTTTAGCTGTTTTAAAGAGGGGTTGACCCTCAACTCTAGGACATTCCTCTTAAAATTGAGTTTTGACTTTCATGCCTTACTGATTATTTTAGGAGTACTATTTGAGGCTTAATTTTGATATTCTATCTTCATAGCTATTTCTTTTTTCTTTTCTTTTAAACTTTTATCGTGGTGAAAACATACACAACAAGACATTCGCCAACATAACAACTTCCCCATATACAGCTCATGGACATTGGTGACATTTCTCATGTTGTGCCACCATTGTTGCTATCCTTTTCCAAAATAATATTCCACCAACATTAGCATAACCTCAACGCCCTGCAAACACTGGTAACCACTTACAATCTCTAGTTTACATATCTATCTATCTATCTATATATTTTTCAACCTATCTAGGAATTTTCCATCCCCTCCCAACCAACAAAGAAAGTTTCCTTCCACGTATAAACCTTTCTTGACTTTTTACAATAATGGACTAATACAATATATGTCCTTCTGTGATTTACTTATTTCACTCAGCATAATGTCCTCCAGGTTCATCCACGTTAAGCAGTGTTTTGCAGATTCTACATTATTCTTTAGGGTTACATAGTATTCCATTATGTGTATGTACCACAGTTTATCCATTCCGTGGTTGATGGCCACTTAGGTTGTTTCCATCTCTTTGCTATTGTGAATAGTGCTGCAATGAACATGGGTGTGCATCTATCTCTTTGTGTCCTGCTTCTCACTTCTTTAGGATAGATACCTAGTAATGGGATTGCTGGATCAAATGGTATTTCTAATTTCAACTTTTAAAGAATTGCCATACCGATTTCCCAGTGGTGTATCATTTTACAGCCCCACCAGCAGTGTGTGAGAGTCCCAATCTCTCCACATCCTCACCAGCATTTGTTATTTTCTGTCTTGTTGAACTTTGCTATTAATGCTGGGGTGAGATGGTATCTCATGGTTGTTTTGATTTGCATCTCTCTAATGGCTAATGAAGGCTGGCGGTTCAAATCCACCAGCCACTCCTCGGAAGGAAGGTTGGGCAATCCTACTTCCATAGTGATACTGCCTCGGAAACCCAAGGAGGGGTCGCTATGAGTCGGGGCCGACTCGACGGCAAACAACAACAACAACAACAACAATGGCTAATGATCACAAACATTTCTTCATGTGTTTGTTGGCTGCCTGAATATCCTGTTTGGTGAAGTGTATGCTCATGTCTTCTGCCCATTTTTTAATTGGATTGTTTATCTTTTTGATGTTGAGGTGTTGGAGTTTTCTATAAATTTTAGAGATAAGTCTTTTGTTCAGTATGTCCTTGCTGAATATTTTTTCCCATTCTGTAGGTTCTCTTTGTGCTGCAAAAGACCTCTTTAAAGTGCTGAAGAGTGAAGATATCTCTTTGAAGACTAAAATGCACCTTGCCCAAGCCATAGTATCTTCAGTCACCTCATATGCTTGTGAACACTGTACAATGAATAAGGAAGACCGAAGAAGAGTTGATATTTGTGAGTTGTGGTGTTAGTGAAGAACACTGAAAGTACCATGGACTTCCAGAAGAGTTAACAAATCTGTCCTGGAAGAAATGCAGCTGGAATGGTCCTCGGAAGCAAGAATGGCCAGACTTTGTCTCACCTTCTTTGGTTATGTTGTAAGAAGGGACCGTTCCCTAGAGAAAAATACCATGCTTGGTAAAGTGGAGGGTCAGCGAAAAAGTGGAAGGCCCTTAACAGAGTGGATTGACACAGTGGCTGCAACAATGGGCTCAGGTATAGCAAGGATTGTGAGGCTGGCATAGGACTGGGCAGTGTTTCATTCTGTTGTACATAGGGTCGCTACGAGTTGGAGCTGACTCGATGATACCTAACAGGTTCCCTTTTTACTCTTTTGGATAAGTCTTTTGATGTACATAAAAATTTAAATTTTAGAAGGTCCTAATCATGTAGTTTAAGGAGCTCTGGTGGCCTAGTGCCTAAAGCATTTGACTGCTAACCAGAAGCCTGGCAGTTCAAACCTACCAGCCTCTCCTTGAAAGGAAGATTGGGCAACATACTTCCAAAGAGATACCACCTCAGAAACCCAAAGATGGGTTGGTATGAGTCAGAATCAACTCAATGGCAGTGAGTCTGGTTTTTGGTTTTAATTATGTAGTTTATCTTCTGCTGTTTGTGCATCTTGGGTTATGCTTGATAGTCTATTTATGCCATAAATTGGGACCTTTAAGTTTACCCCGATTTTTTCTTTGATGAACTTTATAGCTTTAGGTTTCACATTTGAGTCTGTGTTCCATCTGGGGTAAGTTTTTGTGAGGTATCCGTCTTGTTTTTCTTGAAATGGATGTCCAATTTTGCCAACACCGTTTTTGAAAGAGACAAACTCTTCCTCACTGAGTGGATCTCAACCCTTTGTCAGAGATCAGCTGATCACAGGTGGGTGGATCTATTTCTGGGTTCTCATTTCTGTTCCACCAGTCTATGTGTCTGTTGTTGAACCAATACCAGGCAGTTTTGACAACTGTGGTTGTATAGTAGGTTTTGAGATCTGGGAGTTTAAGACCTCCTTCTTTGTTCTTCTTCAGTCATGCTTCACTTATCCAAGGTCTCTTTCCTTTCCATATAAAATTACTGTTTGGTTTTTCCATGTCTTTAAAGAATATTGATGGAATCTGGATTGGAATTGCATTGAATGTATAGATTTCTTTGAGTAGTATTTACATTTTCATAATGTTCAGTTTTCCTATCCATGAGCATGGAGTGTTCCTCCATTATGTAGATCTCTTATAGTTTCTTGAAGTAGTGTTTTGTAGTTTTCTTTGTCTAGGTCTTTTGTGTCCCTGGTAAGAGTTATTCCTAAGTATTTTATCTTTTTGGCAGCTCTTGTAAATGGTCTTGATTTCCTTACTTCCTTGTCATCAATCTCTTTGCTGTTGTAGAGGAAGCCAACTGATTTTTGTATGTTGATCTTGTATCCTGCCACTACTCTGAAACTCTCAATTAGTTCCATTAGTTTTTTTGCTGAGTCGCTTGGTTTTCTATGTATAGGATCATGCATCTGCAAATAGAGATAGCTTTACTTCTTCCTTACCGATTTGGATGCCTTTGATTTCCCTTTCTTGACTTGTCCTGGCTAGGACTTCCAATACAATGTTGAATAGAAGTGGAGATAGAGGATGGCCTTGTCTGGTTCCTTTCTCAAGGGAAATGGATTCAGTCTCACTCCATTGAGAATAATGTTGGCTATTGGTTTTGCATATATGGCCTTGATTATCTTGAGGAATTTCCCTTCTATTCCTATTTTTCTGAGAGTTTTTATTAGGAATAGTTTTGGATTTTATCAAATGCCTTTTCTTCATCTATTTATATGATCATGTGATTCTTTTCCTTTATTTTACTTATGTGATTGATTACATTGATTGTTTTTCTAATGTTGAACCATGCTTGCATAACTGGTATGAATCCCACTTGGTTGTGATGTATTATTTTTTTGATATGTTGTTGGAATCTATTAGCTAGGATTTTGTTGAAGATTTTTACATCTATATTCATGAGGGATATTGGTCTGTAGTTTTCCTTTCTAGGGGTGTCTTTGCCTGGTTTTGGTATC
Organism: Orycteropus afer afer; assembly: GCF_000298275.1. Taxonomy (NCBI): domain Eukaryota; kingdom Metazoa; phylum Chordata; class Mammalia; order Tubulidentata; family Orycteropodidae; genus Orycteropus; species Orycteropus afer. The sequence continues at coordinate 5,744,430 of NW_006921671.1, forward strand.
AGGGTTATGCTTGCTTCATAAAATGAATTTGGGATGGTTCCATCTTTTTCTATGTTCTGTAATAGTTTGAGTAGGATTGGCATCAGCTCTTCTCTGAATGATTGGTAGAATTTTCCCATAGCTATTTCAGTTTTAACAAATCTGTAAGAAAATAGAAGTAATCCAAAGTGCTTGAATTTATATTGTGTATGCTTTTTTCAAGTTTAAAAATATTTTATCAAAAAATATTATTATTATACTATTAAAGAAAAACATGAAGTACAAAGAATAAAAGTCATCCATAACTCAAACACAAAAAAACCAAACCCACTGACATCAAGTTGATTCTGACTCATAACAATCCCCATTGGATTTCCAGGGTGGTAAATCTTTGTAGAAGTAGTACCCAATCAGGAGTGAGGTGAGGCAGTGATTCATCAGAGTACATGCAGATTGGTATATGGAAGCCATTGTGTACTGGTGCCTAGCAGCTCTGACTGCCTTTTACAGGTTACTTTACAAGGATTTTTAGGTACAATTTTCACTAGAGTTATCTTTATTCCTTCTGTTTTATAATTTTAAAAATATATAATATACCTAGACACTTGCCTGCTAACCAGACGGCTGGCGGTTCAAACCCACCAGCCACTCCTCGGAAGGAAGTTTGGGCAATCCTACTTCCGTAGTGATACTGCCTTGGAAACCCAAGGAGGGGTCGCTATGAGTCGGGTTTGACTCGACGGCACACAACAACAACAACAACAACAACAGAGAAATCAAAATCAAATTATATCAACATCTTCAGCTTCGGTTGAATATTTAAGGTCTTACTATCAACTATGTAGTAGAAATGAGACAAAGAACCCCAGTGGCACAATGGTTAAGTGTTTGGCTACTAACCAGAGTATCAGTGATTCTAACCCACAAGCAGCTCTGCACAAGAAAAGATCTGGCGATCTGCTCCAGTAAGGATTTTGGCCTGGGAAATCCCGTGGTACAGTTCTACTCTGTCATATAGAGTCTCTATGAGTCGGAATCGATGCAATGGCTAACAATACTGGAACTGAGACACAGTATAAAAACTATTTTAAAAGATTAAAGGATCATCCTTTCCTTGCTGAAGTTTACATCTCTCAAAGAAACAGGTCAATGGCACGCAACCATGTTCTATCTGAGACTTCAAGAGAGCATCAATCTCACTGGTGTGCTTGAGTGCATACTTCACTTCTAAATGTGAGTCCCTGTCAGAAGTAGTATATTCAGAGTAGAAAGAAATGAATATTTATATAATGCTTTTAATGAACTTCCAAGAATTATGAACATTCTTTAGGGGTAGAGGTAAGAATTATATAGTGGCAAAAAGGTGTCTTTAAAACAATTAGGTACCGTCCTGAATAATGAGGTATTCTGAAGTGATCACTTGGAGGTTTTTGTGGAACAGAAATAGCTGCCTCTCAGATTTATGTTACCCACAAGTATCCCTTTCTCTACAACCTCATTTTAGTCATTTATGTTTTTGGCTTTGTGGTGTTCAGCTGGAATCCTTGAGTAGGTTAGCTCAATTGGTGACTTCATTACATGAACTATTAATAAGACCAAGGAAGTATGGATCACTTGGCTTTGTGAAGAGAAGTATTTGTTAACAATAAACTCTTTCCTCCGTGTTCAATTCTCCTCTCCCTACTGTTATGAAGCTGTGAGCAGCTCATGTGTTTTACTAGGAAGAGTAATGGAAAAGCATGGATTTTGGAATCAGATGAAACTGAAATAAAAAAATCCATATTAGATAGGACTCAAGGAAATTCCTTGACCTATCTAAGCCTCAGATTTCTCATCTGAAAATTGAAGTTAAACAAAATAAAAAATTTTGTGAGGATTAGGTCGTATAAGCAATGTGATACACAACTGGCATATAATTGTCCCTCTGTAATGGCGTTTCTCTGACAGTCATTAGCATCATTTGCTGACTTTTTCTGGTACTCCCCTTCTCGGCACATGGCAGGATTGGACTTCATGGCCCAGTTTGGTTGGGTAGGGGGAATATGGGATTGTTTCTGGCTAACAAATTCTGAGCATAAACAACACACACTGGTAACTGCCAATGCAAGACTCTCTTTTCCTCTGACATGGTGACTGGCAACGTTCAAGATGGTGGCTGTTCTGCCAGTCTGTGTTCAACGGCAACAAGAGGCAGAATGCACCTGATGAATCATGAAGAACAAGTCGAAGGAAACCTCAGTTTCTGCTCTTAAGTTCTTCAATTGTTTGGATGGGACCCACTCACAGTATCAAGGATTATCTTTATTGAAAATCTACTGATTGTAAATGGTAATCACATCCACAAAATATATCCACAACAACTCCTAGACTAGTGCTTAAACCAAATGACTGGACACACATACTTGCCTAGCCAAGTTGACAAAATTAACCAACACAACGCCCTTTGGAAGATGATTCTCAAATCCCAAAAGGCAAAACTGGAAAGCTGGTCAAGTTTGGAGATTGATTTCTCCTTTAAGTTCTTTAACTGCCTGATCAATCACAGACAGAGCCAATCAAGGCAGCCTAAGGTCTCTTGGGCAATCTGCCAGCAGGTCTCTATGGGAAGCAGCCATGCTGTCTTACTTTCCCTGCTGTAACCACACATTCTCAGACTCCAAATAGTCTTAACACAGCTGTGGCAAGCATCTGTATTAGCCTGCTAGTGAGGCAGAGTTCATGAGTCCAGAAAACCTGCTACATCATTGGCTCAGGGAAGCCACGTGGGGTGGGGGAGGGGTGAAACCAAAGGCTTGGCCTTTCGGCCCTCTGGATTTAGAGGATTTGTTTTAGGCATGGGCACATAATAACAACAACAAGAAGAAGGTTCAAGGAGAGAACAAAATTATTTTGAAGTAGTATTTACCAGACTTCAAAAGTCATTAAAACACTGTTTTTTTTGTGTTCTCTCTTGTTGTCTTTATTCATTGCTTTAGTTCATTTTAACAGCTTCTGGCCTGTAGTAAAACACATGAAGTATAGCAACAAGAAGAAAGACTCAGCTCAGGGCGGGAGAGCAGAGGCACTGGGAGCCAGCCAGTGTTCTCAGGTTGTAAAATAAAATCTCTAGACCAATTGGACACTGGCCTCAGGCCACGGCAGTGATTAATGCCAGAGTTGTAAAAAGTATCACAGTGGAAACGGTTAGCCAGGTTGTTGCGTTGCAAGCGCATGTGCGCACACTTGCATATGAGTTGTTTTTTCTTCAAAACAACTTAACATGAAACACACAATTTTCATTTGTTTTGGAATCTAAACATAAAATTAAAGAGTCGTGTACTTTTCTCTTTTAATTAAGAACTTAAGCAACTTTGTAGAAGAAAAGAGGCTTAAGAAATGTTAAGGTCTAAACTAGTTGCGTAACTGTCTCCCCCTGATCTTTGTTAATATACGTTCATACATTTTTACATAGTTGTAATTAGTGTAGACATACACTTATTGGTTCTATTTTTTTAATTCAACCTTATTTTGTATGAACATTTTCATACTTATTTGAAACACATGCTTCTTTCCTTTTCCTTTTTAACTTTAGAGTATTCTATTACATGGATATGCCATGGGTTGCTTAATCATTCCTCTATTGTTTGGCATATGGGCTGTTTTCATGGTTTTGCTGTTATAAATGATGCCACTTCCAACATCTTTATACATTTTTTTTTTTCCTTTGCTTTAGGTTACTTCCTTAGATTATGTTCCCTAATGTGGTATTATTTAGCCAAGGGGTATGAAGAGTTACTAATCTCTACCTGTGCTTCAATTTAGAGTGCCACTAGCAATGTAGAAATATGCCTGTTTTCTTACATCACTGAATGTGCTGAATGACCTTCCAGCTTCACAGCAACCTTTCTATATTCTGGAACTGGGGGTCTTCAAACTACATTTCCCAGGCTTGGTTTCCAGCTAGCTTCCTATTAGTTTCTGCCAATAAAAGGCACCAGCAGAAAATTAGAAGGTGGAAGGAAGGGAGAAGCCATAGCTCTATTTCGGCTTCTAGAAGTGACTCCATTTCTGGGTGGCCTCCTCCATGGTCCCAGCATCCAGTATGATGTTCCCAGTGACAGTGTGGTGGTTATGTTTTTGTGTCACCTTGGCTGGGCCTGCTTGAGTGGCTGGGCAGCTGGTGGTAGTTATTTCCCATGATGAGACTGGCAATCAACTCCATGGTGGGATCTACCACAAGCAGCCGAGTAGCTGCTTTTGGGATGTGGTCTGCTTCCCGTATATAAGCAGGAGCTTTGGGAATGGTCTCTAGCCTATAGCATGCTTGGACGCTGCATGTAGCCGTGTCATTACTCAGCAGCCTGCCATGCTCTGCTGACCTTGGGACTTACAATGGACTTAAGTTAATGGCCTGCCGTGTGGTTTGGTAACATAGGGACTGTGCCTTTTTACTTGTTAACCTTGGGGCTTCTCAGCCTCAGCAGCCATCATCTGTCTGAGTGAAGAGATGTCTGTAGCTCCAGTGGGCCGGGAGCAGGAGGCAGAGCTGGACCCCAAGGTTGAGGGTCTTTCACTCAGCCCCTAGAGCCTGGCACTTTGAACTTGGACATGTTGTTGTTCATGTTGTTAAGTGCTGTCGAGTCGTATCCAACTCATAGCGACCCCATGCACAGCAGAACGAAACACTGCCCGATTCCGCGCCGGCCCCACAATCCCTGCTATACTTGAGCCCATCATCGCAGCCACCGTGTCAATCCATCTCGTTGAAGGCCTCCCCCTCTTTCGTTGACCCTCCACCCTAC
>NW_006921671.1:5752139-5763961 GCF_000298275.1 Orycteropus afer afer
GCTGTTGGAGACCTCTCGTATCACCCCCACCTGGGTCCCTGTGGCTGACTGTACCTCTGCCTGGCTTCCTGGCTTTTAATCCCCTTTCTCCTGCTCTTCCCGCCTGCTACTTTGGGTGTCCCTGAGTTGTCTCTCCTCACCTGTAACCCTGGGGCTGACTTGGACTTAAATCCTCCAAATTGTAAGAATAAACTCCTGTTTGTTAAGACCATCCCATTTGTGGTGTGATTCCTGTCATAGCGGCACTAGGTAACCAGAATAGACAGTAAAACCCGCTGCCATCAAGTCGATTCTGACTCGTAGTTATCCACATTGGGTTTCCAAGGCTGTAGATCTTTACAGAAGTAGATAGCCTCATCTTCCTTCCATGGAGCAGCTGGTAGGTTTGAATTGCCAGACTTCTGGTTAGCAGTCAAATATCTTATCCACTATGCCACCAGAGCTCCTTCCAGTGACAGTAAGAAGCACCGCCTCTCTTTCTGTTCTCTCAGCTGCTGTCTTTCTGTTCTTACTACACCTAATCCTCGCTTATCGACTATTTCGTTATCTGATATTTCATATTTACAATAGTAAAAAAATCTACCATCCAACTATTTTGTGCTTAATAATGAATGTACATCTGGCAGTAGCAAATGCCAAGGTATAAGGCAAGAGTAATGCTGACTGTGATGGTTATGATAATATGTCAACTTGTCTGGGCCATGATTCTCAGTCGTTTGGCAGTTACGTAACAATGTAATTTGACAGCTATGCAATGATATAATTTGGAAGTTATGTAATGATATAGTTATACTCCGTTTTGTAATCTGATGTGATCACCCTCCATTTTCACATAATGCTGATTTTTACATAACCACTCGGTCTTTGGCACCTAACCATGTCAGTATGTGAGGAGTGAGTGTAATCTCAAGATTATTGTTGTTAGTTATGGTTGAGTTGGCTCTTACTCATAGCCACCTCATGTATAACAGAACAAAATGTTGCCTAGTCCTGCACCATCTTCACAATAGTAGGTACGTTTGAACCCGTTGTTGTAGCCACTGTGTCAATCTATCTTGTGAGTCTTCCTTATTTTCAGTGATCCTCTGCTTTACCAATTAATGATGTCCTTCTCTAGTCATCTCTGACTTGTAGCTCTCCCAACAAAATAATTTCCCATATTAAATGCCTACTCTTTGAAATCCGTAACTTGGTTTCTATCTTCCTGATTATTGTCATCATTGTTGTTAGTTGCTGTTGAGTCAGTTCAACTTATGGGAACCCCATGAGCAGATTAGAACTTCTCCAAAGGGTTTGCAATGCTGTGACCTTCTGGAAGCAGATCACCAGGTCTGTCTTTTTATTTTTTTGATTAAAGCCTAACTGGTAAGCTGGCTCTTAAAGTTCTAATATATATTTTATTAGGTTAATATGTGTATCATGGAAACTAAAGTCTTATTTTGCATTTTTAAAAACTAGTGGAAATTAACTTTTTTAACTATTAAAAAAAGAAAAAGAACAACTCACTGCCATTGAGTTGGATCCGACTCGACTCATAGCAATCCTTCTTTGGGTTTCTGAGGTGGTATCACTATGGAAGTAGATTACCCAACCTTCCTTCCAAGGAATGGCTGTTTTAAACTATAGACATTACATTATCAAATATAATTGCTTTATTGGTTTAAATCTAATCTTAGGGTCTTAATTCAATTTTTTTTAGCTTATTTTTCTGCTTGAACAAATAGTATACAATAGTAAAAAATAATTTTTTCTTTATTCCATTTGTTGTATTTTTTCTTTATTCCATTTGTTGTACTTATGAGTTAAAAGGGAAAAATGTCATACAAATATTGCTATTAGATAATTGGGTTTGAGATACTTCCTTACTTGTATCTCTACCATTTTTAGATGAGATTTATTACAAGTTCTGTTCTTTCTGATTCCATTTTGTTGATAATTCTAATAAGCCTTGCAATTAGACCTTTGTCATTTATGTTCAAGGAAAAACAAAACAAAACAAACTATTATCATCTTGTTGAGCTAAGATTCTTAAAGCTGATTTATCTTATCCTCTTTTCTTTTCATTCCAATCCTTTTTTTAAATCTCCAATCCACCTATTATCCAATTTTTTTCCCTTTTCTTTTGCTTCTCTTACATCAGTGATTCCCAGCCATTTTTATTATTGTTGTTATTACTGAAGATGCCCTTCATTATTGTTCCTCCATAGCGCATAACTTGAGGAATGTTTGTCTATAACCCATGTTTGCTAACCGTGGTGGGTATTTGTTGGTTTGCTTTCCCCTACTCAGATCTTTATTTGAGAACGTATTCCTGTCAGGTGCACATGCAAATGAACTGCCTCAACTAACAACTAACAAAGGAATGGGCCATGATGGACTCCCCTATTCATTGTCATTAATTTAGATGTGCACGTTGAGCCTCAGATGTTCTAATTAGGGTGAATATTAGGATCTTTGCTTAGACTGTTGGCACAGAAGTATGTAAGCAAGGCATGTAGCCTCATTGCTGTTGGCAACCATATTTCATTTACAAGGGGACTCAGCAACAGGATGAATAATGAAGCTAATACTGTGAACAGATGAGCAGAGAGGTGGGAAGAAAATGGATCCTTGATGACCTTGTTAAGTTGCTGTATCATCCAATCCTGAAGCTTTGTGTCCTCGGAACTTGCCACTTAAGTGAGCCAATAACACCCTGTTATTGGTTAAGTTCATTTGTACAGAGTTTTCTGTGATTGTAGCCTTAACTGGTATATCAAGCAATAATAAGTCATTTTTTACTCAGAACATGTATGTCAGAGCTTTTGATCAATATTTATAACACTTGTTACCATTTATTGGCTATCTACTATGTGGTATTCACTTACTGATGAAGCTCAATGACTATGGTCTTCAGTATGAATTGCACCTCAACGTAAAACAAAAATCCTCACAACTGGACCATTAAGCAACATCACAATAAATGAAGAAAGACTGAAGTTGTCAAGGATTTCATTTGTCTTGGATCCACAATCAACATCCATGAAATCAGCAGTCAAGAAATCAGATGTCATATTGCACTGGGCAAATCTGCTGGAAAAAAAACCCTCTTTAAAGTGTTAAGGAGCAAAGATGTCACTTTGAAGACTAAGGTGCAACTAATCCAAGTTAAGGCTTTTCAGTAGCCTTATATGCATGTGAAAGCTGGACAATGAATAAGGAAGACTGAAGAAAAGTTGATGCCTTTGAATTGTGATGTTGGTGAAGAATACTGAAAGTACCATGGACTGCCAGAAGAACAAACAAATCTGTCCTGGAAGTGAAGCTGGAATGCTCCCTGGAAGCAAGAATGGCCAGACTTTGTCTCACCTACTTTGGTCACGTCTGAAGGGACCATTCCCTAGAGAAGGATATCATGCTTGGTAAACTAGAGGGCCAGCAAAGTAGGGGAAGACCTCAGAGTTGGACTGACACAGTGGGTGCAACAACAGGTTCAAGAATAACAAGGACTGGGAGAAGGGTTCAGGACCAGACAGTGTTTTGTTCTGTTGTACATGGGGTCACTATGAGTTGAAATCAACTCAATGGTACCTAACCAAAAACTATGTGCTATTAGGAGCTCTGGTGGCACAGTGCCTAAGGCATTTGACTGCCAACCAGAAGGCTGGCGGTTCAAACCCACCAGCCACTCCTTGGAAGGAAATGGGGCAATCTACTTCCGTAGTGATACTGCCTCGGAAACTCAAGGAGGGGTCACTATGAGTTGGATTCGACTCCAGAGCAGTGAGTTAGATTACACTGCAAAGTGGTTACAATCACTCTCATTAAAATATAACTCACATGTCATCTGCTGAGGGAGGCAGAATGGCACAGAAGCAACATAGTAGCACAAAAAAAATTAAATTCAATAATATACACCTTCATTCTTAAAATATCCTTTAGGCATCTCACTATAGGGAATTTTTTGACTGAGGAGGGCGGGTGGGCTTTAAACACATTGCCTCCCCCTTCCTGCTATCTTGCAATTTCTTCTCACCTCTTCTCAGGAGGAAACACAGATTCCTCTCTTATCACATTTAGAGTAGTTTAGCCCTCGTTTCTTATGCCTTGCCACTTAACTCATACCCAGGACCATAATATCTCACCTCCTGTCCTAATAAATTTTACCTTCAAGAGGGATATTCTCATGCCAGCTATTACAATAACAAGTTTTACCTTGGGTTGCAAAGAAGTTAAATCACTTACTCAAGGATTCATAGCTAGGAAAGGGAGAATCGGGCTGTGAGCATAGGTCTGTCTCTCTGTAAAGTTCAAGGGCTTTTTGTTACACTCTGACAACTCTGAACAAGAGAACTAACAGATGTTGTGTGGCTTCTGAGTCTAGGTTAGTGAAGGCCATGTAGCTTTCTCCTGTTGCTCTTGAGAACTCACTCAGGGAGCATGCAGCTGCCATGTAAGAAGTATGACTATGCTGAGTTCGACTATGTGGCGAGTTCACATGGGGAGACCCACATAGAGAGTGCCAGAGATCCAGTTGTTCCAGCTCCAAACTCTTTGAGCCTTACCAATCTGGGTGCCATACCCTGGCCCCACGCACATTCTGACTGCATCTGCATGAAGGATCTTAACAAACCCTAGATATGTGAGTAAAAGAAATGATCATTATTATGAGTTTGGAGTGGTTCATCTCATAATAGATAACTGGAAAACATGTGAAATTTATATCTACTCAATCATGCAACATGTTTCCTGTCCTTCTGGAGCCATAATCCAGCAGAAAAAGTTGTTAAGACTCACTACAACCATCTTTAAGCAACTTTACCTTTTGGTCATTAGTATTATTTATTGTAGGTGTAGACACCTCTCTTCTCAAGGGCATTTGGATATTATATTTTTATCAACATCTGGACACAGTCTTTGCTTTTGTTACATATTGTTCAAAATGATAATACCCAGGATTTTTTTGCAAGGTAATTTTTTAAATTCTTATTTTGATTTTCAGTTTTCCAAATTTTGATTGCATTTAACTTTTTATTTCAAGATATTGTAGGTACACATTTAGTTGTTAGAAATAATATAGAGATTATGAAAAGAGATGAAAGAGCCATCATTAAATGAAAAGACATCATATGTTTACGGATTGGAAGACTTAATGCTGTTAAGGTGTCAATACTACCCAAAACAATCTACAGATTCAACACAATCTCTATCAACATTCCATTTACTTTCTTTTTTCAGAAATGGAAAAGCTACTCCTCAAAAAGTCAAATTCATATGGAATTGTAAAAAGCACTGAATAACCAAAACAATATTGAAAAAGAAAAACAAAATTGTAGCGTAGTGCCTAAGGCACTTGATTGCTAATCAGAAGGCTGGTGGTTCAAACCCACCAGCCACTCCTCGGAAGGAAGGTTGGGCAATCTACTTCCATAGTGATGCTACCTTGGAAACCCAAAGAGGGGTCACTATGAGTCGGGTCCAACTCGATGGCACATAACAACAACAACAACAACATTTTTCTATTTCAAAGCTCACTACAAAGCTATAGTAATCAAAACGGGTGGTACTGGCATAAGGATAGACATATAGACCAACTGAATAGAATTGCGAGTACAGACATAAATACAAACATCTATGGTCAATTGATTTCTGACAATCATTTTTTGACAATCAAGACCATTCAGTGGAGAAAACAATAAAACAAAACAGTAGTGGGATAACTCAATAACCACATGCAAAAGAATAAAATTGTACTCCACACTTCACATATAAAAATTAACTCAAAATGGATCAAATGCCTAAATATTAGAGCTAAAACTACAAAATAATTAGACAAAAGCATAGGGGTAAATATTCAAGATCTTGTATTTGGCAATAAATTCTTATATTTGACACAAAAAGCATGAATAAACAACAAAAGAAAAAAATAGGTAAATTAGACTACATAAAATTTTTTTTTAAAAATAATGTGCATCAAAGAATGTTATCAAGAAAGTGAAGAGACCATCCACAAACTATTGTTGTTGTTATTGCTGTTATGTGCTGTCAAGTCGGAGCCAACGCATAGCGACCCCTCCTTGGGTTTCCGAGGCAGTATCACTACGGAAATAGATTGCCCCATCTTCCTTCCGAGGAGTGGCTGGTGGATTTGAACCGCCAGCCTTCTGGTTAGCAGTCAAGTGCCTTAGGCACTACCCTACCGGAGCTTCCATCTACAAACTAGGAAAAAATATTTACAAATTGCATATCTGATAAGGGTTTATTATCCAAAACATATAAAGAACACAATTCAACAACAAAAAGATAAAAAACCTAATTAAAAAATGAGCAAAAGACTAGAATTGACATTTCTCCATAGAAAATATACAAATGGCCAAAAGGACATGAAAAAAAAAATATGTAACATCATTGTGCTTTAAGGAAATGCAAATCAAAACCACAATGAGATACCATGTCACACCTATTAGAATGCCTATTATCAGAAAAAGAGAAATCATCAAGTATTAGCAAAGATATGGAGAAACAGAATCTTCATACATTGCTAGCATGAATATAAAATAATGCAACTGTTTTAGAAAGTAGTTAGGTGGTTCCTCAAAAAGTTAAATACAGAAGTACCAAATGACCAACAATTCCACTCCTAGGTATATATCTAAAACACTTCGAGCTTGGGATAAAACTCACTCCCAAGGGCTGGCTCTCAGCCCAACAGTAATAAGACTTATATGCAGAACACCCAACTCAGGGCAATGCACCCACCTACTCTACAGAGATACATCCCTTGGAACAATCAGCTATGGGGCACCAGAGGCTCAACATTCACACAGAGGAAAAGCTGGACGGACAGGAATGCATAACTAAGAAGGGCACAGAGATGGGGAAGGGTCACTGGGAAGGGAGAGGAGGACAGTAGGTTAGGGTTGGGGATGGTAATTGGGGAATGAATTAAAAGATTTTTTAAAAAATTAAATAAATAAAAAAAATGAAAACATGTCCATACAGAAATTTGGATGTAAATACTTATAGCAGCATTATTCATAATAGCCTAAAGGTGGAAACAAAACCAAATGTCCATCACTGGATGAATGAATAAACAAATTGTGGTATATCCATACAATAGAACCTGGGACCAGCGGAAGGCGGCTGTTTTCCCTGGGAGCAGGCCATGTAAGCAAGTAGGGTGGGGGAGACCAGGAAATGAATAGACCAGTTTAGAACAGCAAGGGGTGACAAAATTTGTCTGTCAGTTTGTCCTACTGTGGTGGTTTGAGTGTTGCTGTGAGGCTGGAGGTTATGCCATTGGTATTGCAAATGCCAGCAGGGTTACCTATGGTGGACAGGTTTCAGCAGAGCCTCCAGACTAAGACAGACTTGGAAGAAGGAAGAGACCATCCACAAAGAATTGGCCAGTGAAAACCTTATGAATAGCATGAAACACTGTTTGCTATATTACTGGAAAACCTTATGAATAGCCCTGAAACATTGTACGATATAGTGCCGGAAGATGAGCCCCTCAGGTCAAAAGGCACTCAAAGTAGCACTGGAGAAGAGCTGCCTCCTCAGAGTACAGTCGACTTTAATGATGTGGATAGAGGAAAGCTTTCAGGACTCCCATTTGCTGGTGTGGCACATCTCAAGATGAGAAGCAATAGCTGCAAACATCCATTAATAATCAGAACACAGAATGTACAAAGTATGAATCTAGGAAAATTGGAAATTGTAAAAAGTGAAATGAAATGTATCAAGAACAATATCCCAGGCATTAGTGAGCTGAAATGGACTGGTTTTGGCCATTTAAAATCAGATCTATTATGCCAGGATTGACAAATAGAAGTAGAATGGCATGGCATTCATCATCATAAAGAATGTATCAAGATCTATCCTGCAGTACAATGCTGTCAGTGATAGGATAATATCCATATGTCTCTGAGGAAGACCAGTTAATACTACTATTATTCAAATTTACACACCAACCACTAAAGCCAAAGATGAGGAAACTGAAGATTTTTACCAACTTCTGCAGTCTGAAATTGACCAAACACGCAATCAAGATGTGTTAATTATCACTGGTGATTGGAATGCAAAAGTTGGAAACAAAGAAGAATCACCAGTAGTTGGAAAATATGGCCTTGGTGATAGAAATGATGCTGGAAATCTCATGACAGAATTTTGCAAGACCAATGACTTACTCATTGTAAATACCCTTTTTCAACATCACAAATGGCAGCTATACATGTGGACTTCACCAGACAGAGTACGTAAGAATCAGATTGACTACATCTATGGCAAGAGGCTCAATATCTTCAGCCAAAACAAGGCCAGAAGCTTCCTGTAGAACAGACCATCAACTGCTCATATACAAGTTCAAGTTGAAGCTGAAGACAATTCAAAGAAGTCCATAAGAGCCAAAATATGACCTTGATTATATCCCTCCTGAATTTAGAGACCATCTAAAGAATAGATTTGATGCATTGAACACCAATGACCAAAAACCAGAGGCACTGTGGGATGACATCAAGAACATCCTCCATGAAGAAAGCAAAAGGTCATTAAAAGACAGGAAAGGAAGAAAAGACCAAAATGGATGTCAGAAGAGAGTCTGAAACTTGCCCTTGAATGGAGAGTAGCTCAAGCAGATGGAAGAGTCGACAGGATAAAAGAGCTGAACAGAAGATTTCAAAGAGCAGCTCAAAAAGAAAAAGTCAATTATTATAACAAAGTGTGCAAAGACCTTGTGGCAGATAAATTTGTATGTGAACTTGGCTGGGTCTGGTTGAGTGGCAGGGCAGCTGGTGGTAGTTATTCTCCATGATGAGGCTGGCAATCAACTCCATGGTGGGATCTACCACAAGCAGCTGAGTAGCTGCCTTTGGGGTGTGGTCTGGTATATAAGGATAAGGCTTGGGGATAGTCTCTAGCTTATCACATGCTTGGACCCTCCATGTAGCCGTGTTGTTGTTCAGCAGCCTGCCATGCTCTGCCAACCTTGGGACTTACAGTGGACTTGAATTAATCCTCCTGTGTGGTTTGGTAACATCGGGAATGTGCCATTTTATTTGTCGACCTTGGACTTGTTAGCCTCAGCTAAAAAGTAGCTGCCTGAGTGAAGAGATGCCTCTAGCTTCAGTGAGCCGGGAGCAAGAGACAAAGCTGAAGCCCAAGGTCGAGGGGCTTTCACCCAGGCCCTAGAGCCTGGTACTTTGAACTTGCACTGAAAGCCTCCAAACTGTAAGAGAATAAACTCCTGTTTGTTAAGGCCATCCCATTTGTGGTATATTCCGTCAGAGCAGCACTAGGTAACAAGAACAGACCTGGAGTTAGAAAACCAAAAGGGAAGTACATACTTGGCATTTCTCAAGCTGAAAGAACCGAGGAAATAATTTAAGTCTTGAGTTGCAATATTGAAAGATTCCATGGGCAGTATATTGAGTGATGCAGGAAACATCAAAAGAAGAAGGATGGAGTACACAGAGTCACTGTACCAAAAAGAATTGGAAGATGATCATCCATTTCAGGAGGTGGCACATGATCAAGAAATAATGGTATTGAAGGAAGAAGTTGAAGCTGCACTGAAGGAAGTGGTGAAAAACAAGGCTCTGGGAATTGATGGAATATCCATTGAGATGTTTCAACAAATGAATGCGGCACTGGAGGCACTCACTTGGCTATGCCAAGAGATTTGGAAGACAGCTACCTGGCCAACTGACTGGAAGAGATCCACATTTGTACCCATTCCAAACAAAGAATGTGGAAATTATTCAACAATATCATTGATATCACATGCAAGTAGAATCTTATCGAAGATAATTCAAAAATAGTTGCAGCAGTATATTGACAGAGAACTTCCAGAAATGCTAGCTGGATTCAGAAGGGGATTTAGAGCAAAGGATATCATAGCTGATGTCAGATGGATCTTGGCTCAAAGCAAAGAATATCAGAAAGATGTTTACTTGTGTTTCATTGACTATGCAAAGGTATTCAATTGTGTGGATCATAACAAATTGTGGATAAAATTGAGAAGAATAGGAATTCTAGAACACTTAATTGTACTCATGAGGAACCTGTACATAGGCCAGGAGGCTGTCATTTGAACAGAGCAAGGGGATACTGAATGGTTTAAAATCAGGAAGGGAGTGTGTCAGGGTTGTACCCTTTCACCAAACATGTTTAATCTGTATGCTGAGCAAATAATCTGAGAAGCTGGACTATATGAAGAAGAACATGGCATCAGGATTGCAGGAAGGCTCATCAACAACTTAAGATATGCAGATGATACAACTTTGCTTGCTGAAAGTGAGGATGACTTGAAGCACTTACTGATGAAGATTAAAACTACAGTCTGCAGTATGCATTGCACCTCAACATAAAGAAAACAAAAATCCTCACAACTGGACCAATAAGCACCATCCCGATAGATGGAGAAAAGATTGAAATTATCAGATTTCATATTACTTGGTTCTACAATCATTGCCAATGGAAACAGCAGTCAAGACATCAAAAGACATATTGTATTGGGCACATCTGTTGCAAAAGACCTCTTTCAAGTGCTGAAGGCAAAGATATGTCCTTGAAGGCTAAAATGCGCCTAACTCAAATGGTATTTTCAATTGCCTCATATACATGTGAGAGCTGGACAATGAATAAAGAAGACAGAAGAAGAGTGGATGCTTTTGAGTTGTGGTGCTGGTGAAGAGTGCTGAAAAGTATTGTGGACTGCTAAAAGAACTAACAAATCTGTCTTGGAGAAAGTGCAGCTGGAATGCTCCTTGGAAGCAAGAATGGATAGACTTTGTCTCACCTCCTTTGGCCATGTTGTCAGAAAGGATTATTCTCTGGAGAAGGACATCATGCTGTTAAAGTGGAGGGTCAACAAAAGAGGGAAAGGCCCTCAACCAAGATGGATTGATATGGTGACTGCAGTGATGGACTTGGATATAGTAGGGATTGTGAGGCTGGCACAGGACCAGGCAGTGTTTTTTCTGTTGTACAACTCACTATGAGTTGGAGACAACTGGAAGGTACATAACAACAACAACAACAACAAGAATATTATTCAGCTATAAAAAGGAATGAAATACTGATACATGTTACAACTTGGATGAACCCTGAAAACATTAGGCTAAGTGAAAGAAGCCAGACAAAAAAGGTCTCACACTGTATGATTCCCTTTATGTGAAATATCCCAAATAGGGGAATCCATAGAGATAGGAAGCAGATAGTGGCTGCCAGATGATGCGGGGAGGGAGAGATGAGGAATTATTATTTAATGTGTGTGTGGGGGTGCTCTTCTAGGGTGATGGCTGCAAAGTATTGTAAATACACAAAATGCCACTGAATCTTTTAAATGGTTAATTGCAACTTATGTGAATTTCATCTCAATAAATATGTTAAACTAAACAATAGAGAGATTTTGTGTACCCTTTACTTACATTATCCCAACAGTAATATCTTGCAAAACTACAATACAGTATAACAACCAAGATATTGATACCAATCCAGAACATTTCCATCACCACAAGGATCCTTTCTATTGTCCTTTTATAGTCACACCCACTTCCTTCTCTACATAGACCCATCTGTGTGATCTACTAATCTGTTTTCCATATCTGTAATTGTGTCATCTAAAGAAAGTTATATAAATGAAACTCTGTAATATATGACCTTTTAGGAATGGTTATTTTTCCACTCACCATAATTCCTTGGAGCTTCATCCAAGTTGTGTGTATTGATAACTCATTTATTTTTATTTATTTTTATTAGGATTTGGGTGAAGATTTACAGAGTAAATTCACTTTTCATACAGCAGTTCACATATACTTTGTCTCATGTCATTGACCAAAATT
>NW_006921671.1:5764061-5787867 GCF_000298275.1 Orycteropus afer afer
ATGCCTGTACTTTGTTTGGCTGGAAACCACAGTTGTGGGTTCAATTCCAGACCTGAAGGGCAGCTAGGGGCCATAGTCTCAGTGGTTACACCAGGGATAACTCATTTATTTTTATTACTGAGTAATATTCCATGCAACAATGGGCTCAAGCATAGCAAGGATTTTGAGGATGGTTCAGGACTTGGCAGTGTTTGGCTCTGTTGTGCACAGGTCGCTAGCAGCCAGAGCTTACTCTACAGCATCTAACAACAACATCAACATTCCATGGTATGGGTGTACCACAGATTGTTTAACCATTCATCTGTTCAAGGACATCTGGGTTGGTTCCAGGTTTTGGCTATAATGAATAAAGATGCTATGAACCTTTGTGTATAGGTTTTTCCAGGAATATAAAATTTCATTTTTCTGGGATTGATAGCAAGGACTGTAATTTGCTGGGTAGAATTCTCTCTATACATGTGAGAGACCTGGGTTTGATTCCTGGTCAATGCACCTCACCAGGGCTGAATTATCCAATAAGTAAGGTAAGCATGGGTTTACTTGTGCATACAGGTTATTAAGTAAGCACAAGTCAGCCTGTGCTTACCTTGTTTCCTGGGTACTCTGTCCCTGTCAGAGATTATAAATTTGAAAAGAGGCTTTGATTCTGTAGGAAAGTGCTATGGGATTCGGAGAGAGACAGATAGATGTCAGCCATTCCTAGAAGCAGAATCTTTGATGTGGTGAAAATAAGTGAAATCGTTCACTACAGTTTAGTAAGTAAATACAAGCAAGCCAGGCTTACCTTCCTTATCGGGTAATCTGACAACACACCTCACATACAGCCACCACCCATCATTAGAGGCTTGTGTGTCGCTGTGATGCTAAGCTTCCAGACTTACATAGAGGGAAAAAAGGCCTAGGAATCCTCTTCAGAAAATCAGCCCATGAAAATCCCATGGATCACAACAGCCACATGATCCGAAACTGCCTGGGACCAGGCACCATTTTGTTCCACTGTGCATGAGGTTACCATGATTCAGGGACCAAGGAGACAGCAGCTAACAACAGCAACAAAACTATAGTTGTTTGTTTGGTTTTAGAAAAACTGACAATTGTCCCGAGTGACTGTACCATTTTACATTCCCACCAGCAATAATCACCAAAATGTTTCAGTTTCTCTGCATGACACTGAATTTTGAGTAAGTTAAAGATAGCTTCTCACACAAATATTACAACAATCTCCTCTTGCCCCATAATTGCAGGTACCTATTCTTTGGCAGACAAGATTTAATCCTCTAACATTGTTGTTGGCCCCTGGAAATAGGATGGGGACGTGGAGAAATAGAAAGAAGAAAAAGGACCTAAGAGGGCAACATCTAATTTTAATACCCAGTAACTGTTGTCTTATTTTAGGTTCCTGATGTCTTGTTTTAACTTGTTTCTATTGTAATTGTATCAGTAATCTCTTTCCCTTCAGGTGGTCTTTTCAAAGGCACTGAAAACCTTGAAGAGAGAGGCAATAGATAAGCAGCAGAGCAAATGGAGGTTTAGGAATAGCTTTGAAATCAGTGAAAGGTAACAGAGCTTTAGCTACAGCTCACTAGGTAGTCAAATCAATCTTTACTAAGTAGCTGGTTTTTAGAACAAATGCTCTAGGTAAGGAGTAATTTCTTCCTTCCTTCCTTCCTTTTTTTTTTTTTTTTTATTTGGGTGAAAATTTACAGAGCCAATTCACTTTCCATACAGCAGTTCACATACACTTTGTCTCATGACATTGACTACAATTTACCCCAATCCAACAGCTCCCCTCCTACTTCCTCCCAATAGTTACCTCTTCCCTGTGTCCATCCTTCCATGCACTCCTGCCTCCTGAGCTGTCTCCCTGTACATAAACAGCCCTTCTTTCTCCCATGATTGTTCTCAAGGAGTGATTTCTTTAATGAAGCCCAGTAGTTTAATTTCTCTGATAATTACATAGTGCCCTATTTTCTTTTAGGCAGACATTACTCCTGCTAACGACGTTGAGACATTTATATATGACACACACAAAAGATATAGAGGAACAAAAGTTTATATTTAAACAGCTTCTGACCCAAATTGAAAATGTTTAGAACTTTGGTAGACTTTAAGAGAGACACTGAACTTCTAATTGTTATATTAAATTCTCAAGAGCACTTTTTAAAAAGAGTTTTCTAAATGCATGAATTCTGTTTCATGCATCTTTTGGCTTGCTGTTTCATATAGAAATCTCTGTGACTTTTACCAAATTGATTATTGTCATCATTAATACTTTTAATATTCCTCATCTCTTCTAGATTAGGGTCTCCAACCATCAGTGGGAAAACACTAAACTGATTTTTTTTTTTTTTAATTTTGTAACGGTAAATGATATAACACAAAATTTGCCATTTTAAAATTTTTATTGTAGTTGTGATAGTTAAGGTTGTGTGGCAGCTTGGTTGGGCTATGATCCTCAGTGGTTTAGCAGTTATAATACAGTTATCCCCCATGATGAGATCTGATATAACATAAAAATCTCCACAATGATTTTTGCTATGAGCAGCCAATCAAGGGAGTTTCTTCAATTGAGGGGTATGGCCTGCTTCCAATGTATATGGATATCCTGGCAGAGCTTGGTGTTTTTGGCTTCTCCATCTGGATCCTGCATCTGGCTCATCATTATCTGACCTCTGGTTCTTGGACTTGAACCAGTGGACTGCCATATTGCCTGCCAATCTTGGATTGTTGCCTTTGCACCCTGTGAGCCAACAGCCTGCCATCTTACCTGTCAACCTTGAATTCATCAGCCTCTGAGACCAGCAGCCTTCTGTATTGCCTGCCAGGTTTGGGTTTTTGGCCTCTGTAGCTATGTGATTCAGAAGCCTCTAGCCTGACATCTGACCCATGGACTTGGGACTTGCCAGCCTCTACAAGTGCATGAGTCATTTCCTTGAGATAAACCACCACCTCTATATATGGAGCTCTGTTGATTCAGTGCCTAAGGCATTTTGACTGGCATTTTGACCAGAGTTTGATGGTTCAAACCCACCATCTGCTCCATGGAAGGCAGATGGGGCAAGCTACTTCCTTAAAGATTTACCACCTTGGAAAACCAATGGGAGTCACTGTGAGTTGGAATCAACTCAGTGACAGTGAGTTTGGTTTTAAATATATATATAAAATTTCACTGGTTTTGCTTTCCTAGAGAACCCAGTGTAAGACAGTGGTAAAGTATATATATCACATGTATATGTAATAATTAGTCATTTTAACCATTTTGAAATGTGCAATTCAGTGGTACTAATTATATTTATAATATATTTATGGGAGCTCTGGTAGCATAGTGGCTAAGACACTTGCCTGCTAACCAGATGGCTGGCGGTTCAAACCCACCAGCCACTCCTCGGAAGGAAGGTTGGGCAATCCTACTTCCGTAGTGATAACTGCCTCGGAAACCCAAGGAGGGGTCACTATGAGTCGGGTTTGACTCGACGGCACATAACAGCAGCAACAGCAACAATTATATTTATAATATTGTGCAACATTTATCATAATCTATTTCTAAAACTTTTTCATCAGTCCAAACAGAAACTCTGAACTCATTAAGCAATGACTCCCCATTCCCCCTTCTCTTAGCCTCTAGTAGCTTCTAACCTTACTGTGTCAGTAAATTTGCCTAAATACATATTTCATATCAATGGAATCATACAATATTTGTGTCTGACTTATTTCACTTACTTCATGATGATTTTAATGTTCATCCATATTATAGCATATATTAGATCATCACTCCTTTTTCTGGATGAATAATATCCCATTGTATGTATATACAGGCAGTCCCCAGATTACAGATGAATTCCATTCCTAAATCTGTCTTTAAGTTGAATTTGTGCATAAAATGGAGCAGTTAGGTATGGCTAGTATCTAATGTCATTCAGTCAAATGTTTTCCTTAGTATACAGTGTATAGTGTACTTTTCTATGCATACAAAACATTAAAGAAGTTTGAGATACACTAAAGCATCTTTAACATAATAATACAGTAATAATAATGTTTTTGATGTGCCCGTTTGTTGTTACAAACCACTGTATGTACCTCAAATTTTCAACATAATAAACTTTGGTGTGGGAGAGGAAGTTTGGTTGATAACTATGGGTTGTACATAAGTTGTAACCTCAGGACTGCCTCTACCATATTTTGTTCGATGGACATATGTTTCTACATTTTGGCTATTGTGATTTATGCTGTTATGAACATTGGGGTTCAAATATCTGTTTGAGTCCCTGCTTTCCAATCTCTTGGGTATATACCAAGGAGTAGAGTTGCTAGGTCATATGATAATTTTAGATTTAACTTTTTGAGGAAACACTGAATTGCTTTCCACAACAGTTGCATCATTCTACATTCCCATCAGCAATGCACAAGGGTTTCAATTTCTCCACATCCTCACCAACACTTGTTATTTCCCTCAAAATTATTTTTGAACCAAAGCAAAATATTCTATTCTGGTCAGGCTGTCCACATTTATTACCCCACTCCCGTTTAAAAAGTCAAATCTTTGTTAGGTTCCCTTCTCTGATTTAAAAATCCATGACTTCAAATAAATATGCATTTGCAAAGGAGTTTTGAATATTTCTCCTTCTTAAAGAAAATATTTATATGGGTTCAAGTCCATGATTTCATTAGTTTTTATTACTGCTATTACACAGAATTGGAGGTTCCTGGGTAGAGCAAACAGTGTGAGCTCAGAAGCTAACACAAGCAGTAGGGTTGCCTTAGTTACCCAGTGTTACTATATCAGACATACCAAAAGTGGGTGGCTTTAACAAACGGAAATTTCTTTTTCCTTCCAGTTAATAGGCCCAAAGTCCCAATTCAGGGTGGCGGCTTTAGAGGAAGGCTTTCTCTCTCTGTCAGCTCTAGAGGAAGGTCCTTCTTTCTTTTGAGCTTCTGTTCCTCAACTTCTGTTCCCCTCATCAGTACTGCAAAAGAAAGGCCTGGTGACCTGCTTTTATGAAGACTACAGCCAAGAAGACCCCAAAGAGCGGTTCTACTCTATAACACATGGGGTCACCATGAGTTGGAATCTACTCACCAACAAGTTTTTTGGTTTATTACACAGAATTAAAAGCATGGTCAGTAATCAATAATGTAAACAGGATTGTAGTGGAACTTGCAAAGAATCTCATCAATAATTTTTTAAATGAAACATTTCCTTTAAATTACTATACTGTATAATTGTTAAAGGAGCTCTGGTAGCATAGTGGTTAAAGCATCCAGTGGTTGGAACCCACCAGCTGCTCCATGGGAGAAAAATGAAGCAGTCTGCTTTCATAAAGATTTACAGCCTTGGAAACCCTGTGGGGCAGTTTTACCCTGTCCTAAAGGGTCACTATAAGTTGGAATGGACTCATTGGCAGTGGGTTTTTGGTTTTGGTTATAATTGTTACGGATTGAATTGTGTCCCCCAAAATATGTGTTGTAAATCCTAACCCCCATCCTGTGGTAGAGGAGCCCTGGTGGCGTAGTGTTTAAGAGCTCGTCTGTTCACCAAAAGGTTGGTGGTTTCAACCCACCAGCTTCTCTATGAGAGAAAGATGTGGCAGTCTTGGAAACACTATGGGACAGTTCTGTTCTGTTCTACTGGGTTGGTACAAGTCAGAATCTGACTAGATGGCAATGGGTTTGGGGTATACTCGTAGTAATAATCCTATTTGGGAATGGGTTTTCTTTGTTATGTTGATGAGGCAATATTATTGTTGGGTGTACTTTAAAATAAATATTTTGAGATATAAAGCAGATGAAACAAGCAGGCCAAGATGGGGGAAGATAGATGCCAAGCCACATGAAGATCGAGGAACAGAAGAAGCTCAAAAGAGACAAGGACCTTCCTCCAGAACTGACAGAGAGAGAAAGGCTTCCCCTAAAGCCACCACCCTAAATTGGGACTTCTAGCCTCTTACCTGGAAGGAAAAAGAACTTTCTGTTTGTTAAAGCCACCCACTTTTGGTATGTCCGATACAGTAACACTAGATAACTAAGGCAATAATTAAGAATTTTCATATGTTGACTTGAATAATTGGGGCATACCTGTATTATATATAATTTTTCATCTTTACTGTGATATGAACACACACACACACACACACACACACACACACCAACCACTGTCATCAAGTCAATTCCAACTCATAATGACCCCCATATGGTTTCCAAGGCTGAAAATCTTTATGAACGCAGACTGCCTCATCTTTCTCCCACCAGCCTTTTGGTTAACAACCCAATGCCTTAACACCAGTGTTACCAGAGCTCCTTTAATACTTATAAAGGAGAAAAATATAACTCTGTCAATGGCTCCTAAATGCTACTGTTAAGAGGAGAACTGCCAATTTACCCCCAGATTTGTCTCTGAGAGCTTAACTGGAGTTATTATAGATGATTAAGATATCTTTAAAGCATTCTTCCTTTCACCTTTGGCAAATGTGGGCACTGTGAATGGCTCTGATCAAACTTTTAAGTTGTTACTTCACCAAAGTGGTTCTAGGTAATGTGAAGGGAAAAGTGTAGCTTATTTTCTACTAAAGAAAAATTCATTTTTGTATGTTGTTGCTGTTAGATGTCATTGAGTCAGTGCCAACTCATAGCAACTATGCGCAACAGAACATAATACTGTCCAGTCCTACTGCATCCTCAAAATCATTGCTATGTTTGAGCCTATTGTTGGAGCTACTGTATCAATCTACCTCGTTAAGGGTCTTCTTTTTCAATGACCCTTTACCAAGTATGATATCCTTCTCCAGAGAATGGTGCCTCCTGATAATGTGCCCAAAGTATGTGAGACAAAGTCTTACTATCCTTGCTTCCAAGGAGCATTCTGGCTGTATCTCTCTCAAGACAGATTCATTCATTCTTCTATCAGTACACGTTATATTCAATATTCTTCACCAGCACCACAATTCAAAGGCATCCGTTCTTCTTCTGTCTTCCTTATTTATCCAGCTTTCACATACATATGAGGTGAAGGAAAATACCTTGGCTTGGGTCAGGCACACCTTAGTCCTCAGATGACATCTTTGCTTTTCAACACATTAAACAGGTTCTTTGCAGCAGATTGGCCCAGTGCAATATGTCATTTGATTTCTTGACTGTTGCTTCCATGAGAATTGATTGTGGATCCAAGTAAAATGAAATCCTTGAAAACTCCAAATCTTTGACAACTTCAATATTCTCATTCCAAAGAATGGGAATTTCAGACACTTAATTGTGCTCATGAAGAACTTGTACATAGACCAAGAGGTAGTCATTCAAACAGAACAACGGGATACTGCATGGTTTAAAATCAGGAAGGGTGTGCATCAGGCTTGTATCCTTTCACCATACTATTCAATTTGTATGCTGAGCAAATAATCCGACAAGCTGGACTATATGAAGAAGAGTGTAACATTAGGACTGGAGAAAGACTCATTAACAACCTGTGATATGCAGATGACACAACTTTGCTTGCTGAAAGTGAAGAGGACTTGAAGCACTTACTGATGAAAATCAAAGACCACACAAAGCCCTCAGTATGGAAAAAACCTCAACATAAAGAAAACAAAAATCTTCACATCTGAATCAATAAGCAACATCATGATAAACTTTTGTATAGCATTTTCTAATTTATCAAATGTTTTTCACCTTATTTCATTTAATCTTCGCAACAAACCTGGAAAGGCAGGAATTCTATTCTCTTTATTTTGCAGATGAGGAACTTAAGGCTCAAAAAGACTGAATGGATTGCCAGACATTGCAAACAATAAGTGCCTCAGTCAGAAATAATTTAGATATCATGAGTCCAATTTCAGGAGCTCTGGTGGCATAGTGCCTACGGCATTTGACTGCTAACAAGAAGGCTGGCAGTTCAAACTCACCAGCCACTCCTCGAAAGGAAGGTAGGACAATCTCCTTCTGTAGTGATACTGCCTCGGAAACCCAAGGAGGGGCTGCTATGAGTTGGATCAGACTCCACGGTAGTGGTTGTGTTTTGGTTTTGTTCCGAGTTCAATTTCAGTGTCTTTTCTAGCACAACTTGCTGAGAAGAGGGAAAGTGACATCCTCAAGGTGGAAAATAATAAAATGCATTTGTTACCCTCAAAGTTAACAGCACATTTCTTTTTAAGCTACCATAGTCAGACTCAATAATATTTATTGGAGTGATTATTACCTGTTTGCATTATATTACTCTTCCTGAGCATGGGCAATTTCATGTTTCCCCCCAGAGGCCATTTTACCCTAAGAAGAATGTACTAAATATATATTTAACATGTTAGGATAGCGTGCCATCTTAAGCCAGCTACTTCCAAGACTTTAGTTACTTCCATTGTCTTGTAAGGAAATGTGAACCTCTGAATCTATCTTCCTGCTTGTTCCCTCAGTGGATTTGTTACCAGTTTAAATAATTCACTGCATGTTCCATATTGGATGAGTTTCTACAATACTGGCAGGCCATATGCTAGACCTGCCAAGGGGTTTATATGTCCCATCAGATGACTCCTTTAATATAAAAGCCTAGTTTATTGTACACAGCTTTGGCTTTTGTTGAGTGTCTGCCATTAGCCCACATCTGACCATAGTGTTGGTACATGTGTGTGACTATGGATCATTACACGTGTATGAACTGAGTAGGGGTATGCAACTTCATTGCTTTTCCCAACTATTTCTAACCATGTCCAATTTATTTTTATCATTCCCAGTGTCTTTAAAAACTCTTTTCCTTCCTAAAATGTTAAGAGGGAGAGGAAAAATGAATGGGATGAAAGAGAAGGAATGCTATAAATATTATGCAAAAAAAAGTGCTGTGAGCTACACCACGAATTATTTTCCTACCTTGTTTAATTTTTTTTAAGTCCTGTCTCAGTCTTTGTATTTAATTACCACACTGTTCTAAACACTTCTGTTTCACTTCTTGCTATGTATTCTACGCTACGCATAGCATAATAAACACTGGCATGAACCTAACCGAGGCTTGATTAAAAATGTAAGTATTTATGAATCTGAGCCAGTAAGGAAAGCACACTAACACTCACAAGGCACATTCTTTTGTCACACCTCCTTTTGCCTATTGCCTTGAGCAAAAATATATGGAAAAATAACCAGTTTATTGTTTGCTGTTTCCCTTCAGTCTGCTGAGAATCACTACATAGTTGGCCAACTGAAAGAAAATTTAAGGATGCAATCCAGTATATTGTACATATGTTTATAGAATGTGCTCAACATACAATATTTATGTGCTATATATTTCTAACTTTTGTTTTTTAGGTAGCTTTCAAATACAGTGAAATTTGTAAGAGTCGCTAACTTGCAAATTTTTGGCCTTCCACAGGGTGCATTCTTACCACTTTTCTATTGATCATTTTTGTGGAAAATATTTGAGTGTTTCTTCTCTGACATGTTTCTACCTTACATAAGTTCCGGCTTTTTCAGATTTCACTGTATAATAAGTGAGAATTTTAAGACTAATGGGATGAGCAGAGATACCCCAAGAAAAGCAATAGGTGATCTTTGCCCTATTCTCCCCTAAAAATATAATCACCTAACAACCAGGTAAAACATCTTTTATTTTGTAAATGAAAAGCAGATTTTAGAGAAAGCATTAAAAGGCATTTTCTGAACCTCTGCCTCTGCTTAATACATCACATATTAAGATGCTTAGAAAATGTTCTTTTTTTTTCTTACAAAATCGATTGTATTGCAATCATTTCTTTTCACACATATGAATTTTTATTACTCTATTTTTTTTGGCCTTGTCTTTTATAAAATGTACCGTTTTCTCCCAGAGTTTAAGACAGCTTTGATGTTGTACGTATTGCACATTGTATGTAATGTTAGCTGCTTAAAGCTGGAGATCAGATTGTGCATAATAACATATGTAATTTGGATTATATAAACACCACAGGAAGAAGGGGAGACAGGGCCCTTCTGTGTACAAATTTCAGATTGCTAGCTGTATGCCTGTTTAGAATGCTAGACACTTTTAACTAGGCAGTGACGAAGTTACTTTTTCAGTGATTGTGACTTCTGAAATGATAAAGACCAAAACTCTTCAACTAAAAATAATTTAAAGATGTTGGTGATTAATGTATTTATTTTATGTGAGTTTCTACTTACTGCTTTGGGAACATTGAGGGTAGAGGGGAAAATGCCCAAGTTCATTTCCTTTAGCACGATTTAACTGAGCAATTTCATTAAAAGGAAACATAGCTTAGAAGCTCCAGAGACAGAAGAATGTGATACAAATTATAAATTGCATCTGTTATACATTTCACTTATTATAAAAGAAGTCTAAAGCAGGGAAATGCTACCACTCTACTATTTCTTTAGGGCTGTTTCTTTTATATCTTAAGTTTTAGGATTAGTTGGACTACGGTGGAGCTTTTTTCTTTTGTGTCATTCTTTTACCGTTAAGGTTGCTGCCTGGCTCTTTCATCTGTTGCAAAATTGGTAACTTTCATGTATTTCATTTCAAGAGAAATTAAATAAAACAAATTACCACATTTTTCAGCAACAAGACATTTTACAGTGGAGAAAGAAGTCAATAGCTTTTCTGGTTTAATAACTTAATATTTTATTTTAAATGTTCATATTCTGCCTTGTTCCAGGAAAGCTTCAAGGCCACTGACATGTTTGAAACCGAAATACCAGGATGGTAATAATTGGGCCTTTGAAACTACGGGTAAAAAATCCAACAAATTTCAGTCATCTTTTATTTATGTAGACAGATTGTGTGGCATTTTGCTTCCTGTCCCTTTTTCCTAAGAACTTAAAATATGGACACCCTTCCAACTGGTATCTTTATATTGGGAAGCTCTGCGTGAGGTTGAGGTTTTTACAGGGGAACTTGTTTAAAACACAGTTGTCTTTAAAGGCTGGTTTGCCACAGCAAGGTTAGGGGTTACCAATAAATCCATTTATAGCAACTTCTGTATTCACCGTTCCAGCACACCAATGGGCAAACCATCAACAACTCCCAGTGATCACACACGACAGCAGACGTCCTAGGTGATCCTTGCTGAATGAAGGCCGGCCTAAAGGGCTTTGGGGGTGAAGTGGTCGACCCCAGCTGGGATTCTTAGGGGGAGCTGAACCCAGGACTCCCGAATCCCTAGGCTCTACCCTGGTTTCCATACTGCTAGGGAATAGCAAAACATTTTGGGAACTCGGGAATTTAATTTACTGCCACCAAGCGAAATAATAATAGCATCTTTGTGTTTCACTTGCCTCTTTTCTTCCTTCCCGCCCGCCAGCGAAGCAGGACGCTGGCCCTCTGTGGATGTGGCACAGAGAGCAAGCACAGTGCCAGCCCAGGGTGGTCGCAAGAGGGGGTCGTGCAGTCAGTCTCCGGGTCCATAAACCACAAAACCAAATCCCTTGCTATCAAGTCGATTCCGACTCAGCGACCCGATAGGACAGAGTGGAACTACCTCATAGGGTTTCTAACGCTGTAAATCTTTGTGGAACCAGATTGCCACATCTTTCTCCCGCGAAGTGGCTGGTGGGCAGGGCTTATATCTGCTCCCTGAACACCCCTAATTTCCTAATTTGGGAAAGAAAAGGACCTAGCCAGTAAGATGACTTCTTAAACCTTCCATTTTCCTTACCTCACTCTGGCCCACTCAGAAAGTGAGTGTTGTGTGTGTGTAGTTAAGTGAAGCAGAGACAATCCAAGAAAGCCACACAAGCCACCCTAAAGCATCCACCGAAACTTCAGCTCGGTTAATTGCTCCCATATGTCCTCCTTGGCTGTTTTCAAATGGCAGTGGGGAGGGGAGGGCCGGATTACTTTATTGATTTTGAAGAGGCTGGAAAGAAGACTATCACCCATCTCAATTCAGTCCCAGAGGGGCCCCGGGGCGGCCAGCCGGGACTGCGCGAGGAGAGGAGAGCCGGGGCGGGGCTGCGCTAGCCGCCTGCGGGAAGTTCGCGCGCCGCGCCCCAGCGGGTCCCTGGAGCCGCAGCAGCCCTGGGCGGGGAGGGGCGCTGAGGCGCGGTCAGAGCGGGCGCGCGAGAGGAAGGTGCCTTCGGGAACACGCGCGAGGGCGGGGATTCGCGCTGCCAATGAGGCCCCGGTGTGGGCCGTGCGAGGCGCGGGGGGAGGGGGGTGGGCCGGAGCGCAGCTTTTGCTGTGGCAGCTGCGGGAGCTGTGGCCGCTTCGGGAACCTAGGAGAGGCAGCCACCGAGTGCCTAGCCGGCCGCGCCCCGAGGCCCGGCACTGGGGGTGGGGAGACGCGCTAAGGAGCTGGAAACTTTCCCGACAGGTAACTCCCGCCGCCGGGGCGCCTCTGCGGGCCTGTGTGCATCCCGCGCAGGGCCAGCTGCCGCGTTATGGGGAGGAGGAGAGGGTCCTGGGGAGCATGCGAAGGTGATGGGGAACGTGAAAAAGCGTGCGGGAAAGTTTCTGGAGCCCCTCTGTTCCGCCGGGCACACTCGAGAGGTTTCCGGGGATAGGCACGGACATGTTGGGCGCCCTCGGCCTTCGTCCCGTTGGCTCTAGGGAGTCCGCGCCTTCCCTGCGCCGTCCCCTCGTTGCTGGACCCGGCCCCCGGCGGAGCTGGGGTTCCAGGGCATGGTGAATGCGCGGGGGAACGCCTCGAATTTCGGGACCGCCCCCACCCGGCGCGCCTCTGTGCCCCCTTTCCCGCCTCTGTAGCTTTCGGCGTTGGCAAGGGCCTGGGCTGCTCCGGTACCTGGGCGGAGGAGGCGGGGGAGAGGCGCGTCTGGCACCGCGCAGCCGGGGCGGCCCAGGAGTGTAGGGGTGCGCAGATCGCAAAGTTGCCGAGTGAGTTTTAGCGGGGGTGGCGAAGGGGGGCAGTTATTGCCCAGTTCTGAGCTGACAGTCCCGGGCATTATTTAGCTTACAACAGCAGGATAATTATCAATATACATGCTCTTTTTATGGGGGAGGGGGTGGGGTGGGAATTAGATTAGACGTTGAAGCTTTTTCCTTTGAGGGATACTGAGTAAAGAGACAAGAATTGTGTTAAGACTGTAAGTACCTCTGTTCTTGGAGGGTGGAGAGTGGTCACTTTCAGAGGACTCATATCAGGGTGCACGTTCTTCCTGGAGAACCTTGAGGGTAGAGCGCGCAACGCTGGGGATGTGAGGGGCTCCTCACTTTGGCGCGGCAGCTTTCCGGAATGGCTGGCTGGGAAGGAAGCCCTAGGCATTGTGTGGCGTGTTTGCAGACAAAAACGTCTCTGGACCGCCGTTCTCAAAACTTAACTTGGCTTATTGTGTAAAACTCCGGGAGGAAATGCGGCGGTGGCCAGGTAGAAATGCGGCGCCGCGGCCAAAGGGCCGGAGGACGTGGGGCTGGGCGAAAGCGACAGCCCTCTCCACCCTTTCCCCTCCAGCCCACTCTTGGAAACCCAAGATTCCCATGCCTCAAGTATGCGATTTGTCTCTGGAGCGCTGTTCCCTTTAGGAGTGGGCTCCGGGAGGCTAGGAGGGCACCTTCTCCATCTTGAACTTGACCCAGGAACACTGTCGGCCTGGTGGGTTACAAGGCAAAGGGTAGCCGAATCTTAAGCCAGATGGACCTTAAACTCGGGCGCTGGAAGGAAGTCTCGGGTTCAGAATCTTTTGAGGAAAGAGCTCAAGTCTGTTGAGGTCATTTACTCTAGAAATGCCAGATGCACCGGAGTGCAGAAGTTAATGTGTTTGGGGGATGGGGGTGGAAGAAAAGAAAAACCTGGTTAGCTAGCGCTGAGGATTGGTATTTCTCTGTAGTGGAAATGAAGGGACTCTGCACCTCTGCTTTCACCAGATCCGCTACTCTGTCTCTCTGTTTTTCCTTCCTGGGTCATCTTCATTCCTGCCAGGCTGGCATTCCCGGGACGGGGGAGGGGAAGGTGAAAAAAGCAGTCGTGAAGCTTCACTGGCCCGCGCTGGAGGTATTTCAGATCTGCTACCAAGAAGACAGATTCCTGGATTTTCACAGCTGCTTCTTGATTGCAGGGAATGAAAGAATTTATGAGCGGCTGAGAGGTGTTCATTATAGTAATCGTTTGAATGTTTTACTCATCTAAGCTACTTAAAGCTCTCACAAGAGATCTTCCCTAGAGCATACCAATTTCCACAAAGTTTGTGTCAGCCAGAATGCATGGTGGGTGTCAGCCAGAATGCATTGTAAATATATCCTGGCGGTTTGAAAATGAAAAGTATGTGGGAGTAAAGGAAATATGGTATCTGACATCCTTCAGGGCTTCCTCCTAGGGTTGCTCCTATTACCTGCCAAGTGAACCCGGTCCAGGCTTCCGGACTGTTGTGATTTGACAATAAGAGATGGGAAATAGTGTCATTGGTTTTAGTGGAAGCAGGAAAGTCCAGAAATAAACTTAGGGTTGCTTTCATGGTTCTGTCTTGCAGCTGTGGTACCACAAACTTAAAACTTTTGCTGGAACTTGGAAGCATTGGTTTTCCTGCTTTTTTTTTTGGTTCAGTTAACCACCAGAATTTCCAAATTATCATAATTTATGTCCATCATGAAGCTAAAACATAACTGATTCATAGTCAGCCCTTTTCTGCTTCCCATAACAGCCTGGAGAAAAAAGAACATTGTATGTCTTTAACCACACACAATTTATTTGGTGCCATAGTGGGTTTTTAATTTTGGGTGATGTCGGGCACAGTTTTAGAGACAATGGGGTAGTCTTGATTAAATTGTTCCTTTTTAGGCAACATACTCTTCTGAGTTGCTGATTAATTCTTTATCTTCCAGGGAGTGTTAAAACCAGTATCCCTGGGCTGGTCTAGCTGTAATCCATATTATAATGACCCCTGCCAGCATAGCTGGAGGTTAATGTTATGTCAATGTTTCCATTAGACATTTCTAACCCAATTGTAAAGGTTTTGTCTGGATTGCTAGTGTGCTGTGACTATCATAGCCAGAGAAATGGCTTTATTTTTATCTTGCTAATGAAAACTTCAGTTTAACTGTTAAATTATAAGAGTAAAGTTTATAAAAGCAAAATAAAGCAGAGGGTTGTATTTTGGGGAAAGGTGGTGATTCAGTTGAGTGCTTACGATAATTTTGTTTTGAACTGTCTTTTAAATGCATATTTCAGTGGTAGAAACAATAGATTCCTGCTTCCTACCTAATTTATATAAATTTTTTTGGTACAAAGTTCTTAAGCCTTCTTGGGCGTTGGTTTTCTCATTTTTATCATCCCTAAAATGAGATTATTTTTCAATCCTAAAGACTGTCCAAGAGTTTTGAAAATATAGGCATTCTGGAGCTAGTGCTGTGATATAAAAATGTAGTGGTTTGGGCTTTACTTAATATTTTATACTTGAATCAACATTTAAGTAAATTACGGCCCATTAATTTAGATCACTTGGCCCAATATCATTTATAAATAGTAAAGCTGAACTTGAACCTAAATCTTCTGGTTCTTCCTCCTTCCTTCCTCAGACAGCTTTATTCATGAAGTCACCTGTGAGGAAATTGTGGCCATAGGAACTGGATAAAAACTGACAAACAGACCGATGTTAATATGTGGCAGTTTCTCAGTATTTCATTTATGAGTTATTTTAGTTTCAGAACCCCAAGGGTTAACATTGATGCTTTGATGTCTGGAATTAAAAACAGCTCAGTAATAATGGTAGTAAAACTTTCTCCTCTTAAGAGTTTCAGAAATTCACATACTTCAAATGAATCATTTGTTTATTTTCAACTTCTTTATTAAGTAGGCTTCAGGGTATAGTGTGATTTATAATCTTGACTAATAACCCAGACAGCATTCTAAAGGAAATCACTTCTCAAATCTACACTTTTTTTTTTTTTTAAATAAACGAACATATCATTTACCTTTTATCTTGGTGTCTCTCAACCTAATTACAAAGCCCAGATGACTATTCCTTTTTCTGTGCCATCGTTGCTGGACTCTTTTTACTGATGTCTGAAGAAGGGATTTTAAAACACTTTCAGTGGGAAATAAATCTTTCTTTTATGCCATTGGTTTAACGGTAAAGAAGTAGTGGGTTGCAGGTGTCCCATTTTCACTGTGTCCCTAAATGTTTGTGCTGTGTCCTGATTGCCTATTTGGGAGCCCTAAGTGCAGCTTGACACTCATCTCAAAGCTGGTATGGATTTTCTTTAAAAGGTTCTAAAATAAAATTATGTGCTAAGCTATGGGCTCTTTTATGTCTAAGCAGCTTGTCTGTCTTCAGCTTTTAAAACTTACTCTCAGAGGACTGTCTTTTCAAAATATTAAGCAATGGGGTTTAAATCTCAAAAAGAGGATGTATCAATCAGAACCCATTAACTGTCTATAAAGGAGTTGTGGTTAACCTGAAATTGCTGCCATTTCCATATATGGACCAGAGAGAGTATTATGAAGTAATATCTGCTAACAAATGGAGCTTTGGTGGCACAGTGGTTAAGCACCCTGCTGCTAATCAGAAGGTTGGAAGTTTGAACCCAGCAACCATTCCATGGGAGAAAGATGTGGCAATCTGTTTCTGTTAAGATGAGAGCCTTAGAAACCCTGTGGGGGCAGTTCTACATTGTTCTATAGGGTTGCCAGGAGTAAGAATTGACTCTAAGACCACAGGTATATTATAAAGGCTTACTGGAAACATCTTTTGCAGAGTGAAGGTGGGCTTCCTGGTTTAGTTAGGCTGTGTTACTTATGGAGAGGTTGCCCTTCTAGGGTAGGGATTGTCTTTAGTGGCTTCTTTAGGTATATGTGTGATCAAGGGAAGTGTTCTGGAGAAAGGAGCCCATAGGCAGGAGTACCAAGAGCAAGAAAAGTATTGCAAAAGGTGACAATCCATAGTCCCTGAATTTTAGCACAGATTTGTCCATTAATATGAGGGAATTTATTGGTATAAATCTTCCAGGTGCAGTTGTAGATAGATGTGAACCTAGGATGTTCAGCCATATAGCCTAGGGCTACAGTGACTCACCACCATCATGCCCCACCCCAACACATCTAGGGTTATACGCCTGTCATGAACTGCCTGTCATGAACCGGGGCTTATTACCTCAGTGAAATGAGGGCACAAGGGTAGGGTGGTCTCTAAGAGATACTTGATTATGACTTTTTCATGCAAAGATAGGATTGTATTTCATCTCTGCTTTTGAAGAATTGTGGAAAAAAAGGTATATAAGCATGCATATGATGTTATTTGTACAGTTTTATGTACAGTATATACTTACCTAATGTGCTTTCCCCCATCTCATGCATACACATTCTTCTTTGGCACTGTTTTAATGAATCCAGTGGATATGTTACTGTAATTTGTTTAACCAATTCCATTTTGAAGTTTAGGTATATTAGGAAAGAACTCACTCTCTGACTGTCAGAACCTTTTGGTTCAGATCTGTTTCACTCATCATTAAATCACCAGGGCCTAGCCCATTGTCCAGCACATAGAGGTTATCTGGCTGTTCGTAGCTGTGAAACCTCACATCCCATAGTTCCATTTTGGGAAAACCCCAGTTGGCCTGATGTCAGCCAGAGGAGAGTTGTGGTTGGCAGCACTCATTAGATGCACAAGGTAGGACTGTGGGAAAGACAAAGTATTCCACAAAGAGAGGGTTTATTATTAAGGGAACAGGAAGGGAGCTGGGTAAAGAAGAAGAATTAGCTGCCTACTGTGTACATATTTCCAAAAGTAGGATTGCACACCCCTGTAGTTTTGAGAGATCACAGTCTTCCACATTCTGTGGGGATCTGAATTGCTGAATACACAGGCACTTGTGTAATGGGGTATTGAATTACTGCTAAAAACTTGGAGTTAGTTGTTATTCCCATGTAACCCATTATACTTCCTCTCTCTACTGTGCTTTATTCTGATTACTTGGGATTAGTAACATTAGTTATTAATGTTTATTGAGCACTTGCTGACTCTGAACTAGATGTTTGAATTAAAAAAAAACTACGTGGAAGTGAAATAGTATAGTTCTTTCATCTTCCATTGTCCTGTATACGTACAGTATTGTACAGGGATTATTGGTTGACCAGCAACAGCTATTCCCTGTTTTGTCCCCCTTCTTTCTTGTGGCATAAACCATGTATTTGGTTAGAATTCAGAAATTGGAGCTGGGCCCAGCTGGGTGGTTCTTCTGTCTGGGCATAGGCACACTCATGCCACCGGTGGTTATATGACTCATTGGGGCCATTACTGTAATAATTTATGATATTACTCGATGACAACCTAGATTTTTACTAGGTTTCCGTTGGCCACAAACTTCAAAGTAAGCTGGGCATGTCCCCTACCCCAGGGAGTAAATCTTGATTAAGCCAAGTTAATTTATCTCATATCTGTTGCCAGTGACTGGTTAACAAACAGTTATATGACATATATTGGTTCTTGCCATATTTGGAACATAAAGTTTGTAGCAAAAGAGAGCAAGTTGACACTAAGGATTGCAGAGTACAGAGATGGAAGGTGCCTAACACCATAAAGACTTTTTCGAGCTGTTGGATTAATCAAATTTGGCTGCTAACCAGAAGGTCAGAGGTTCAAACCTACCAGCTGTTCCATGGGAGGAAGATGAGGCAATCTTCCATAAAGATTACAGCTTTGGAAACCTAATGGAGATTGCTATGAGTCAGGATCAACTTGATGGCAGTGAATGTTGGTGGGTGGAAACATTCTAAGGAGCTCTGGTGGCACAGTGGTTAAAGAATTCTGCTGCTAACAAAAAGTTTGGTGGTTTGAATGGACCAGCCACTCTGTGGGAGAAAGATGAAGCAGTCGGCTTCTGTAAAGGTTTATAGCCTTGGAAACCCTGTGGAACAGTTCTATTATGGTCTATAAGATTGCTGTGAGTCAGAATTAACTGGATGGCAGCAGGTTTGGGAACCACTCTAACTCAGGAACCACTGTGGGAAAAAAAAGGTTTTTTAAAAATTTCTGTTGGGATTTAGGTGAAAGTTTAAGAGCAAATTCATTTTCCATACAGTAGTTTATACACATTTTGTTTCATGACATTGGGAAAAAAAGATTTTAATTATTGTTCAAGACAGTAATATTACTCCAGTGTGGAGTGTTTTAGATCATCCAGTAGTAAAATAAATGAAAATGTTAGAACTTTATCTAGGAAAAAAATTAAGCTTGATTAATATAAGGAACTCTGGTGGTGCAGAGGGTAAGGCATTTGGCTGCTAACCAGAAGGTCAGTGGTTCAAACCCACCAGCTGATCTGCAGCAGGCAGATGAGGCAATCTACTATAAAAAATTTACAGCCTTGGAAACCCTATGGTGGTTGCTATAAGTTGGAATCAACTCAATGGTTGTGGGTTAATGTTTAATATGGGAGTCCCTGGGTGGTGTAAATGGTTAATATACTCATCTGCTACTTGAAAAGTTGGTGATTCAAGTTCACCAAGAGGTGCCTTGGAAAAATGGCCTAGTGATCTACTTTTGGAAAAATTAGCCAGTGAAAACCCTATGGAGCATGGTTCTATGCTGACACACATGGGGTTGCTATGAGTTGACACTGAATTGACAGCAACCATTTTTGCTTCAATATTTAATATATAGGTTGACACGGATTGGAATATCTGACAGTCTTCTGTTACTTAGGTTATATGTCATTGCTTGAAGGAAGAATGCACTTTGTACAACCTGCTGGGATTGACAGTGGTATCCTCGTTTTTATCCTTGGCTTTGATGAACTCTATCAAATGGATTTATAGATTATGTTACCTGATTTTAACTAAATTGACCCCTACAAAATGGGCTCGTGGATTTTTAAAAGATTCTTGTGAAGTATGGAGAAACAATCCTCATGTAAGTATAAAAGAACAAGAAAAAGCCACATTATGAGCCTAAAAAATGTCTTTTAAATTTGTTAGGAAGGCACAAAAATTATGTATGCATTTATATTATTAATATCTTTTTTTTGTGTGTGTGTATATAATTTGAGATCTGGTGGTGTAATGGTTAAGACATTTGGTTGCTTACCAGAAGGTCATTGGTTTGAACCTACCATCCACTCCACGGAAGAAAGATGAGGCAATCTGCTTCCAGAGATTTACAGCCTTTATATTTAAAGTGGAGGTCGCTATGAATTGTAATCGACTAGATGGCAGTGAGTTTGGTTTGGAAGATTTTATTTTTAAAATTATTTTTTTTTACCCAACTTCATGTATATCTACTCTCTAGTTAGTAGTTTACCCTCCCTTCTCCAACCCCCGCCCCCTGGGTGATCATCAAAAGCTGTTTCTTTTTCTGTGAAACCTTTCTTTTTTTGTGAAACCCTTTTCTTGATTTTTTACAATAATGGTCTCATATGATATTGATCCTTTTGGGATTGACTAACTTCACTCAGCTTAATGGCCTCTAAGTTCAGCTATGTTATGAGATGTTCCACAGATTAATCATTGTTCTTTAATGTTGCGTGTGATTCCATTGCATGTACCATAGTTGTCGATCCGTTCCTCTGTTGATGGCCATTTAGGTTGTTTCCATCTTTTTCTATTGTGAATAGTACTGTGATGAACATGGGTGTGCAAATTTTAAAATACTGTTTGAATTTTTCTCTTTTTGAAAAATTATTAATGGATGTTTTATAATGTACACACTACATTGGTATATACATGTAACTCATAACTATATATATAACTTATGTTGGCAGTACATTTTTTTTTTTTTTTTAACTAATAAAGCTACATGATCAAAATAGTTTTGAGATCATAGTTGAAGATGCTTATGTTGTAGATCCCATTGAGTTGGCCCCTGACTCCTGGCCACCCCATGCACGATGGAATAAAATGCTGCCAGGTCCTATGCTGTCCTCATGACGTGTTGATGATTAGACTGTTGTGATCCATTGAGTTTTCATTGGCTGATTTTTGGAAATACATAGCTAGGCTTTCTTCCTACTCTGTCTTAGCCTGGAATCTCCACTGAAATGTATTCCACATCGTGGCAACATGCAAGCCACTACTGACAGATAGGTGATGACTGCATGAGGTGCGTTGGCTGGGAATTGAACCTAAGTTTCCCCCATGGAAGGCAAGAATTCTACCACTGAACCACCAGTGCCCTCAAGCCACTTACAGTTGGGTGCTTTTTTTGTTACTTGCAACTGAAAGCATCATACTTGATGCAAAGGCAGATAAGAGTATAGTGGTCCCCCTTTTATTCATTGCTTTCAAGATCCTCTGCAATCTGGTCCCTAATTTTCCTTTCCGGGCCTAGCTGTCCTCTCCAGGTTTCTGCTAATACCATTGAGCACATACCCATTTTCTGTCACATGTTTTTCTGACTGTCATTTATTTTCTTCTAGCTTTGCTTCTGATAAGACTTCTCCCCTTCCTACACTACTGAAATTGTCATTGTCCTTCAAGTCTTAGCTCAAATAAATATGGTTTCCTCAAGACCATTTTTCTGATTCTCTCTCCACCGTCTACATTTAGGTGATTCTTTTAATTCCCATAGCATGTTGCTTTATAAATTTAATGTATTTTTATCTCTTTCACCTTCTGTTATTAAGTTGTTGGTCAGTTTGCTGTGCCTATGGATGGTAGACTTCTTGATGGTAGGGGTCTTGTCTTGCTTTAGTCATATTTTAACCCATTGTTTCCCCTTCTGGGAGGAAAGACAGGCAGAGAGCCTCCAGTTGTTAAATACCAGCTGTGTGCCAATTATAGTGGTAAGCTTCTCTTGGCCTCTACCCATCAGCAACCTTAGGAAGGCAGGTAACAACATATACATATAAGGAATCTGAATACAGGGGGATCCAGGATTTCAACCTGGGTCAGTTTTACCAAAATTGTTTTATCTTCCCTCATGCATGTTGCTTGTAGTTACATGTTTCTCTTCTTTCAT
Source organism: Orycteropus afer afer (assembly GCF_000298275.1). Lineage (NCBI taxonomy): Eukaryota > Metazoa > Chordata > Mammalia > Tubulidentata > Orycteropodidae > Orycteropus > Orycteropus afer. The sequence continues at coordinate 5,785,866 of NW_006921671.1, forward strand.
GTGGAAACCCTGACATGGGTTAAAATGGCAAGTCCTGATACATGCCACAACATGTATGGCATACTTTAATCATGCAAAAACATGGTGCAAAAGTATGACTGATCAATCATAGGCAGGCACAGTGAGTTCAAAGAAGAGCTTCTCAGTTTGTATAACGGAAAAGCCCTGATGAATCAGATGTCTGAAAATCTGAATGCCTGTGGATAGTTTTCTACATGTACCACCAAGCAAAATTGTGGGAGCTATTTCTGTAGTAGGTTTTGGACTGAGCATTAACGTTGGTAGATGTGAGGTGATGTACTCTGAGTACAACAGCTGAATTCAGTTCTCTATGCCAGTACTCCATCCTTGGAATGGATAATTGAGGGTTGACAACTTGTTGGCTTTAAAGTTGAACCATGTTAGAGGCATGCTGTAATGATGGAAAACAGACATCTCTCCAAGGTTTTGAGGGTCAAATGACAGAACGTACATGAAAGTATTTGAAGTGTTATAAATTGCAAAGGAGGCATTGAATTTGGTTGTTTCTCTTTAGCAGTGACTTAAAGCTTAGATTTGTTAGCCGTTCTTATTTTCTTTTAAGTGCATTTCCAAAAAGTTTTTAACTGTTAGAGCTCTTAAATGGAATAGAGTATAATTTTTCTCAAATGAGCTAGATGTTAGTTGAAAGCTTACTGCAAAACTTTTAGCCCTGGAGTAAGTAGAATTCATAATAGGTGACTTTATCTTGGGATCTGATTGTTTAAGCAGCCAAAGGATCTGTTTCTAAGAGATAGGACCACTTCTCATACATAGAGATGGAAATTGGAGGGGGAGGGCTTTGAGGTTAATTTAGGAGCCTTGGTGGTGAGTGGTTAAAACAGGTGCTTCTTGGGAGAAAGATGTGACATTCTGCTTTCATGAAGATTCACAGCCTTGGAAACTCTATAGGGCAGTTCTCCTTGGTCCTACAGTATCACTATGAGTCACAGTCGACTCCATGGCAGTGGGTTTGGTGAGGTAAATTCATTGGAAATTCGTAATTATAACAAGAGTTTTGATTTCAGGTTTTTTTGTTACTGAGAAGCCAGTAGTAATTTTACTTTGAGGAGACTTTGTAAAAGGTTTGAAAAACCTTTGCAATATCGAAACATATTGAAAGAGAAAACCACATGTGGATTGACACCTGGGATGAATTTTAAATCTACTCCATTGTACATTTCCAAGGAAATGGATTTGATTAAGTAAAATTTAACACCTTTGGAGGGGAAGTTTGAAGTGGGAATTTCACATTACAGAAAAATACTGATGTATAGACTAAAACATGTTCACTGAAAAAGTAAACATAATTATTTCTAAATGGAAAAGACACAGAAAAAGTGAGTGGTTCCTAAACTGTAAATAAATGAAATTGTGAAATTCTTATTATTAGGGGTTCTTGTAGCCAGTGGTGTGAGAGCCTAATCTCAAAGTGGTTTATGTAACTAAAGCAGCAATTCTCAAAGTGGGTTCCATAGGAAACTGATTAATGCAGGAAAAATAAGGTCCCTAAGTGGTGCAAAGAGTTGGTGCTTGACTACTAACCTAAAGGTTAATAGTTTGAACCTACCCAGTGAGCCCTCAGAAGGGCCTGGTGATCTGCTCCCATAACACCACGGAGTTACCATGCGTCAGTCTTGACTCAATAGCAACAGGTTTGGCTTTCTATGTAGGAAAGGGAGTCTTTAGATGGTGCAAACTGTTAATGCCCTCAGCTGCTAACCAAAAAGTTGCAGTTTCAAGTCCACCCAGAGGAGCCTTGAAAGAAAGGCCTGGCAGTCTCCTTCTGAAAAACCAACCATTGAAAAGTCTATGGAATACGGTTTACTGTGACACACATAGTGTTGCTATGAGTCAGAATCCACTCAATAGCAACTGGTTTATGCAGTGAAAAAAGGTACTGTGGTCAAATAAATGGTATAATCTCACTAACCAAAATAAACCAGGTGTTTTTATTTTATTTTATTTATTTATTTATTTATTT
>NW_006921671.1:5822120-5830724 GCF_000298275.1 Orycteropus afer afer
AAGATTATCTTCTGTGTCTGTGTTAATTGGTTTCCCTTTTCTTTGTTGAAGAGGGTCTGTGCAATCCTTCTGCCTAGTCCGCCATCTTGCCCCGCCTCCCAAATCACTATTCTTAATAGTTGGAGTGGCTATATGGATACAAGTTTTCAATGTATCTTAGAACCATAAACCATGTCCCTCTTTGGTAAAATAGTTTAGGTATTGAACATATTTATTTGGTAGTTGAATTTTATTCAGAATAACAAGGTATCTGAGTTGTAATGATTAAATGCTATTAATTAAGCCTGTTCATTTAGGAATAGGCATTAATATTACCTATACTTTTGCTAATTTGAAGTACACCTGTGAGTTTAATACATCCTTAGGGTAATAATTTTATATGCACGATATCTTGGTAACGGAGACATGTAAGTAAAAGTTCCTGTCTTTTATTATCAGTATCTTTATAAATCTGATCTTTATTTGTCTTTTGTAATTGGAAACATTACATATAAACATCTACTAGTCAACATCTGAAACTGATAACATCAGAAAATTACGTGTTGCCACATTGTGTGGTTGTTATTTTTAGGTGCTGTAGAGTCATTTGCGACTCATAGTGACCCTGGGTACAACAGAATGAAACACTGCCCGGTCCTGCGCCAGCTTCACAATTTTTGTTATGCTTGAGCCCGTTGGTATAGCCACTGTGTCAATCCATTTTGTTGAGGGTCTTCCCCTTTTTCTCTGGGCCTCTGCATTACTAAGCATGATATCCTCCTTCAGGGACTGGTCCCTTCTACCGACATGACCAAAGTAGGCGAGATGAAGTCTGGCCATTTCTGCTTCTAAGAAGCATCCTGGCTGTACTTTTTCCAGGACAGATTTGTTCGTTCTTCTGGCAGTCCATGGGATTTTTAGTATTCTTCGTCAGTACCACAGTTCAAAAGCATCAATTCTTCTTCAGTATTCTTTATTCATTGTCCAGCTTCACATGCATATAAAGTGATTGAAAATATCATGGTATTTCTTAACTCCTGCCTCCGTTAGTGTTGATTATGAATCCAAGTAAAATGAAATCTTTGACAACTTCAATCTTTTCTCCATTTATCATGGAGTTGCTTATAGGTTCGGTTATGAAGATTATTGTTGTCTTTATGTTGAGGTGTAATCTATAGTGAAGAATGTAGTCTGCTCTTCATCAGTAAATGTTTCAAGTCTTCTTTCAGCAAGCAAAGTTGTGTCATTTGTATATTACAGGTTGTTAATTAAGTCTTCCTCCAATCCTGATGCCATGTTCTTCTTCATTTAGTCCTGCTTCTCGGATTATTTGCTTAGCGTGATGTCTGGGGTGGCTGGCCTTGATCCCTGGCCTCACCCTACTCATGGGGAGAATCTCTGTGAGTGGGTGATCTGCAGGTGGGTGGCAGGAGGAGGTGATGGTTGGCAGCAGTGTTGGCAGTGAATTAATAAACTTGCACCACAAGCGTCAGTCACACAAGCATGCAAGCCTTTATTAAAAGCAAGGTACAGCAAAGTACATTTCCAAGAGGGAAATGAGTCTCTCCCCGCAAGTGAGAAGGACGTGAAGCTGTCTAACTTTACTGGTTTTATACCCCCTAAAAGGGGCGTGAAGGGGTGTTTTGGCCACAGCCAGCTACCCAGAGGGAGTGAGTAGTTGGACCTGTGGGCTTGGGACCACAGTCGCAGGGGATACCAAGCTCAATTGGCATAACATACTACACAAAAACATTGTTTCACATCCTACTTTGGCAAGTAGCAAATGGGATCTTAAAAGCTTGCAAGCAGCCATCTAGGTGAAATGATGGGTCTTTCTTCGTCCAGAGCAAAGAAAAATGAAGAAAACCAAAGACTCATGGAAACAATTAGTCCAAGCAACTGCTACACCATGTGATCCTCAGCCTATATGACTCTTGAGACCAGAAGAACTGGATGGTGACTAGCTACCACTGCCAACCACTTGGAGAGGGATCTGTGTAGGAGATCCTGGATAGAGTGGGAGAACGATGTGGAACAAAACTCAAAATCATTAAAAAAAAAAAAAGGGACCGGGTTTGCTGATTGGATAGAGCCTGGTGGAACCCCTAGGACTATGCCCTTCAGGTCTGGAATTGAACCCACTCCTGTGGCTTGCCCCCAAACAAAAGATAGGAATATCAGCTGAACATTTACATAGAGAGATACCGTCCTTGGAGAGATCAATCATGGGAGAATAGAAGGGCTGTGTATGCACAGGGAGATAGCTGGGGGGCAGAGGTGCATGGGAGGGAAGGACACAGGGAAGAGATAACTATGGGGAGGAAGTGGGAAGAAAACTGTTGCATTGTGGGGAATTGTAGTCAATGTCATGGGACAAAGTGTATGTGAGCTTTTGTATGGAAAATGAATTTGCTCTGTAAACTTTCACCCAAGTCACAATAAACATTTAAAAAAAATTGCCCTTTAAAATTCATTTTTCTGGATTAGTAGTTGAATGGAAGTTTTCATTTGTTACGTGATTTTTATTTTGTTACAATTGCTGTGTGGTTGAAAGTGTACAAGAACAAGTTAGTTTCCTATTCAACAGTTCATGCCCACTTTGTTTCATGACATTGATTGTAATCTCCATGATGTAACAGCTTTCCTCTCTCTTCCTCTTTGTGGTTGGTTACCTTTTCCCTGTGTCCTTACTTCTTATACATTCCTGCCCTTTGAGCTACTTATCTGGGCAAATGCTACCCTTGTGATCTCTTGTGGTTGGTTGTTCTAAGGAGTGTACCTACCTGGTGTAATTGTTTATCTTGTAGGCTATTTATTTTTTAATTTTTGTAGTCAGGATCTCTTTTTTGAGTGTTTGTAAAATTGCTATTTATAATGTACTTGTTAAGTCCAAATAAGATCTTTATTTCAAGGTAATCTGTGTAAGTTGGTTGCTTATATTAAAACAGTTAGATGTTTATATGAAATGTTTGAACAAAAAGGCTGGCTATTTTATTTATTTTTGAACATTTTACTGTGGTTTTGGTGAAAGTTTATAGAGCATATTAGTTTCCTATTCAACAATTTATACACATTTTGTTTTGTGACATTGGATCTCCTTCAATGTAACAGCACTCTTTCTACTTTCTCCCTGGATTCCCTGTTTCCATTTGCCCATCTTTTTTGCCCCTTCCTGCCTTGTGAACTTTGTTTCTGGAAAATGCTGCACTTTGGTCTTACATGGTTGATTATTTTGAGGAACACTTTCCTCATGGGTGTTACTGTTCACATTATAGGCCTGTCTGCTGTTTGGCTGAAAGGTGATCTCCAGGAGTGGATTAATTTCTAGGTTTGAAGGCTGTCTCTATCAGACCAGCAAGTCTGTTTTTTTTTTTTTTCATGAGTTTGAGTTTTGTTCTACATTTTCCTACCACTCTGTCCAGGCCCTTCTATTGTGATACTGATCAGAGGGATAAGTAAAGGTAGCTGAGCATCATCTAGTTCTTCTGGTTTCAGGTTAGCAGAGGCTGTGGTTTATGTGGTCCATTAGTCCTTTGAACTAATTGTTTCTTTAAGTCTTTGATTTTCTCCACTCTTCTTTGCTCTGGATGGGAAGAGAACAATAATTTTACCTTAGATGGCTGTTCAAAAAGTTTTTAAGACCCCAGTTGCTGCTCACCAAAGTAGGGATGTTGTTGTTGTTGTTGTTATGTGCCATCGAGTCGGCCCCGACTCATAGCGACCCCTCCTTCCGAGTAGTGGCTGGTGGGTTTGAACCGCCAGCCGTCTGGTTAGCAGGCAAGTGACTTAGCCACTATGCTACCAGAGCTCCCTAAAGTAGGGATGTAGAACATTGTCTTTATGGACTATAGTATGCTTAGACATCCCCTGAGACTATGATCCTAAGCAGATGGGCTATTTTTAAATGGTAATTTATAGAGAAGATAGAACTTGAGAAAAGTCGGCATTTATTACTGGAACAACGATGTTGCTAACAAACTGGTTTTTATGAAAATAAGTATTTTTAAAGTCCATTTATTTACTGAGATTGTGAGAATATGAGGAGTTCTGGAGACATCTACTGTTTTGCTCAAGTGTGGTTTAGAACAACAGTGAATTTAATTTTATTTAGCTAGAGTAAGTCTAAAGCACCGTACTCAAGTCATTACATGCATGGTCTGTCTCCAATCAGGAAAGCAGCTTCTGTAGGGAGAAGAGGGGTCAGTGCTTCCCTAAATGGCCTTAGATCCTCAGGAAGGGGAAGGGGAGGGGAATTCTTCTGGTTCCATGCCCTATCCATGTGAAAGGTGAAAGTGATATATCTTAAGTTTTAAACAGAGGAAATCAAGGATCAGTTTGTGAGCTATTTAAATGGATGTTTTTATGGGCCTGGCATCTTTGGCATTTATGAGTAAAACAAAAAGAATTCTCTTCTATCAACTGTCTCCATGTCCTGGGGCCTCTGACTTTGTTAATCTGGTTATACAAGAAAAAGTGTTTGCCAATTAAAAAACAGGCAAAGGACATGGACAGACATTTCACCAAAGAGGGTATTCACACGGCCAACAAACACATGAAAAGATGCTTGAAATCAGTAGCCATTGTTGTCGTTATGTGCCATCGAGTCAGACCTGACTCATAGCGACCCTCCTTGGGTTTCCGAGGCGGTATCACTACGGAAGTAGATTGCCCCAGAGAGATGCAAATAAAAAAGACAATGAGATCATCTCACCCCTACAAAAATGACACTGGTCAAAAATAAAACAAAAAACCCAAAACAACCCAGAAAATAGCAAATGCTGGTGAGGCTGGGAGGAGATTAGAACCCTGCACCACTGCTGATGAGACTGTGAATTGGTTCAATCATTGATTGAATTGGCAGGACAGTGCTTTCCTCAGAAAGCTAGATAAAGAAATATCCTATAGTTCAGATATTGGACTCCTAGACATGTGCCTTTGAGATCTAATAGCAATGACTTGAATAGACATATAAACACCCATGTTCATTACAGCGTTATTCACAGTAGCAAAAAGATAAAACAACTGCCCATTAGCAGATGAATGGGTAAACAAATTGTGGTACATACACACACAATGAAATACTGTGCAGCCATAAGGAATGTGTTCTCAAAATATAATGTGGATAAATCTGGAGGACATTATGCTTAGTGAAATAAGTCAGTCACAGAAGGACAAATATTATATTATCTGACTGTTATAAAAAGACAAGAATGTTGTTGTTAGGTGCCGGTGAGTCAACTCTGACTCATGGCGACCCTACGTACAACAGAACAAAACACTACTCAATCCTGTGCTAACTTCACAATCCCTGTTGTACCTGAGCCCATCGTTGCAATGTTCTTCGGTGATTACTGGGGATGAGAGACAAGAGGTGGGGTTATCACATTTTAGACAGTAGGTGCTTGCTCATTTTGGTGATGGGAAAGGCAGTACCAAAGAAGGGTGAACTCAGCACAACTTGACCAAGGGAAATGGTGACCCCCTTAAAGTGTTCCACAACTCCACCTAGTAAAAATAAAGGCAGACAGAAACAAGACGGAGGAAACATTGGGTGTGATTTCCCTCCTCTTCATGGAAAAAGTGAGAAGGTGACATTTCACTGAGAGTGATTAAGCTGTAAGGGGATACAATTCATAAAGATACTTCACTTTTCCAGAGCTTTTTTGCCTTTTTCATTAAGAGCAGCCTTAATAAGTGTGATACATATAATATCTTTATGAATTTTTAGAGGTGATAAGTTACCATGAAAGTGTTAACTATTTGACAAATTAGAAACTCTTTTCATTTGCCAGTGGTGTTGTTGGAGGTTTTGTATTCATTTTCCCAATACTTTCTTAAACATAGTTTTTTATTACGGTAGAATATCCACTCCTCGGAAGGAAGATAGGGCAATCTACTTCCGTAGTGATACTGCCTCGGAAACCCAAGGAGGGGTCGCTATGAGTTGGGGCCGACTCGACGGCACATAACAACAACAACAACAACAACAATATATGTAAACCAAAACCAAATCTACTGCCATTGTGTCAATATTAACTCATAGTGACCCCCATTGGGTTTCCAAGGCTGTACATCTCTACAGAAGTAGATTGTCTTGTTTTCTGTCATGGAACAGCAGGTGGGTTTGAACTGCTGACCTTCTGGTTAGCAGTCAAATGCCTTACCCACTATGCCACAGAGCTTCATATATATAGCATTTATATATTTGCCATTTTAATCTTGTAAATGTACAGTTCACTGGCATAATTATACTCACAGTTTTGCAAAACCATCACCACTATCTATTTCTAAAACTTCCTCATTGTCCCATGTAGAAACTCCAACCTGTTGCCATTGAGTCACTTCCAACTCATAGCAACCCTATAGGACAGAGTAGAACTGCCCTATAGAGTTTCCAAGGCTGAAATCTTTATGGACTCAGACTGCCACATTTTTCTTCTGTAGAGTGGCTGGTGGATTCGAACTGCCTACAATTTACTTAGCAGCCCCACAATACTCAGTTAAACCATAACTCCTCATTCCCTCTCTCTTGTTGTTGTTAGGTGCCATTGGGTTGATTTTCAATTTATAGTGACCCTATGTGACAGAGTACAACTTCCCCATAAGGCTTCCTGGGCTGTAATCTTTATAGAATCAGATTGCCAAGCATTGCTCCCACAGAGCTGCTGGGTGACTTCTAATCAGCCGCCTTTCTGGTGAAGTGTTGTGCCACTAAGGCTCCATTCCCAACCCCTGGTAACTTATAATCAACTTTCTGGATCTGTGAATTTGTTTATTCTAGATTATTCATGTACGTAAAATTGTACAGTATTTGTTCATTTGTATCTGACATTTTGCTTAGCATAATGTTTTCAAGGTTCAGCCATGTTGTAGCATGTATGGGTATTTCATTCCTTTTTATGGTTGAATAATATTTCAGGGTATAGATACACCACATTTTATTTATTCATTTATCAGTTGACAGATATTTGGATTGTTTCCACCTTCTGGCTGTCATGAATATGCTGTTATGAATATTCACTTACAACTTAAATGTTTTCATTTCTTTTGGTTATGTACCTAGGAATGGAATTGCTGGGTTAAATGGTAATTTTACGCTTAGTTTTCAAAATAATATCTTCAGAGGGCTATCAGTGTGCCTTTCCTTTGAGGCCCAGCTCTGTGTCTCAAAGGGTGTCCCTCAGTCTGAGGAGATAGTGCACACGTACACACATGGAGGTATTAGGGGGATATGTGTGCAGTGGGAGTGTGGAGAAGGAAGGGGATGGGGAGGAAGGGGAGTTGGTGGCTGGGAAAGTCTTCACTAAGGAAGATGTGTAGGACTTTTTCACTGGCAGAAGGACGTGAAGGGCTTTCTAGAAGGAGGGAAGCATGATGAGCAGAGGCTGGGGGATGTGAAAATGCATGCCATGTTTGATGTGTTGTTACTAGAACAGACATGTGTGACATTTGGATACAGTGGAGGGATCCAGATTGTGAAGGGCCTTGCATGACATGCTAAGAAGTATGGACTTGATCCCGGAACTAAGGATGGCTGTGAGGGGTTTTCAGGCAGGGAGATGTTGTAATCAGACCTGTATGTTGGAGGCAAGCTATGGCAATGGTGGTGTGCAGTAGGACCTGATATGTAGGGACAGATGGGTGCTAAGGCTCTCTGTTAGGAGGCTTTTGAAGTAGGTCATATGAGAGATGATTTTTGAGGCGTGAGCTGCGTGGGAGACAGAGAACTAATGTCAGTTGAGTACCTTTTATTGTGCATTTAGGTGCATTATTTCATGTAATCTTCACAAAAACCTTTTCATCCTCAGTTTGTTGTCCTCCTCATTTTGTAAATGAGGAAACAGACTCAACCTGGCCAGGCCAGGATTTGAAACCGAGTTGACTCTCCTGTTGCATCCTACCTTTAGAACAGAGGGAATGAGAATGTGAGTAGGATTGCACCTGGGAGATAATTTTTGTGGTGAAATGGAAGCTGCTTCTGTGTTCTGTGTTCCAGAACAGAAAAGGGGTATTTGGAAGCTGACTGAATATAGAGGACAAGGGGGAAGTTTCCAGATTTGGCATCAGGGTATGGATGGTGATGATTGATACTAGTAATTGAGATTCTCTTCAGAAGGGGAAGGGAAAGGCTTGGTGCATGTGAGTTTGTGGCCCCCTTTGGGATACCCAGGAATAGGAGTCCCAGGATAGCACAAATGGTTTAAGTGCTGGGTTATTAATGGAAAGGTTGGTGGTCTGAATCAACCTAGAGGCATCTTTGAAAGAGGCCTGGTGATCTGGTTCCAAAAGGTCACAGCTATGAAAACCTTTTGCTCAGTTAGACTCTGAACACGTTGAGTAGCATGAGTCAGAATCAGCTTGACAGAAGCTGGTTTGGTTTAGATGGGATCTGGGATATCCAGTTAGAAATGCCCAATAGGCAGTTGGAAATTTGTTGTTGAAGTAGCATTCTAGCCCTTCTGGCTGTAAAAACTCCTTTAAGACCATAATTTACATCTGGGTAGGCACTTGACTGCTAACCAGAAGGCACCAGCCACTCCTCGGAAGGCAGATTGGGCAATCTAATCTACTTCTATACTTCTATAGGAGCTCTGGTAGCATAGTGGCTAAAGCACTTGACTGCTA
>NW_006921671.1:5833577-5864355 GCF_000298275.1 Orycteropus afer afer
ATTTATTCCCAAGTATTTTATTTTTTTGGTAGCTATTGAGAATGGTATTGATTTCCTTATTTCTTTTTCAGCAATCTCTTTGCTGGTGTAGAGGATTTCCAAAGATTCTTTTATCCCCTTGTATTGACATTACTATGGAAATGGGGAACAGTGTTTACATAATAACAGTTTACCCTAAAACACAGCTTCTAGTCTGACCTTTAGATTTTCTCCTTCTGTGAACTGCACATAGATAATTCTTTAAAAGAGTGCAATGCCTGAGGCAACATGGTCCTTACTACTTGTTTGACTTAAAAGTGACTTTAAGAAACCAGTTTTCTCAAGGCTCAAGATTAAAAAGATCATCTCAGGTGATGGCTTGGGTAGGTTGCCTTAACTTCCATGAAACCCAGAAATCTAGATTCCAGGAGAATCAAAACTCATTATCTCAGAGGTGATGGGTAATGTAGCCTTTAGGCCTGTGGTTCTCAAGTGTAATGTGCATAGGAATGATGCCAGTGGTTATTGCATGCGAGGCTGAGAACTGTGGCCTTGGTCCTGGAACCAGATTTAGCTGTGAGGGGCTTTTTAGCAAGGAGATGATGATGATGTGTTGGAGGCAAGCTTTGGCCGTGGTGGTGTGCAGAAGAGACTGGTGTGTGGGGACAGATGGGTGACAAGGCTGTCTATTAGGCTTTTGAAGTAGGTCATGTGAGAGCTGATGTTTGAGGTATGAGCCAAGTGGGAGAAAGAGTGGGCTTGGGTGTTCCTATGATGCTGAGTAGGTTTCACTAGAGCTTCCAGACTAAGAAAGACTAGGAAAAAAGGCTTGGCTAGCCAGAGAAAAACTTACGGATCATGGTGATTTGAACCATAGCTGACCATGGGGATGGTACAGAACAAGGCAGCATTTCCTTCCATTTTGCTTCGGATTACTGTGGATCTAGGGTGATTCAGCAGAGGGGCAGCTAGCAGCAGCAGCTGCAGCAGCAATTTATTCAGAATGCAGAGTTCCAAGTTCTGCACCCAGGTAGTGTTTCAGTAGATTTGGGTGGGGTTTGGGAGTCTGCATTTTTAACTACCTCCTGGGTGGAGACTGAGGTCTGTTGGTTGCATAAAACCAAAACCAGACTCACTACCATCAGTCGATTCTGACTCATGGTGACCCCAATTGGGTTTCCAAGGTGGTAAATCTTTATGGAAGTAGATTGCCCCATCTTCCTTCCATGAAGTGGCTGGTGGGTTTGAACGACCAACATTCTGGTTAACAGTCAAATGCCTTGTTGTTGTTGTTGTTATGTGCCGTTGAGTCGGACCCGACTCATAGCAACCCCTCCTTGGGTTTCCGAGGCAGTATCACTACAAAAGTAGATTGCCCAACCTTCTTTCCAAGGAGTGGCCGGTGGGTTTGAACCACCAGCCTTCTGGTTAGCAGTCAAGTGCCTTAGGCAGTGCACAACCAGAACTTATTTGTTGGCTGCATATGCTCCTACTTTTGAGAAATACTGGCTCAAGTGTTTGGTGGCTCATCAAATAATTTGATGTTGATCTTGGGTGAAAAACTAACATGTAGAAAATTGCTTGTTTTTAGGTACTTAACGTGCATTCATATTAAATTCTGTTAAGGATAAAAAACGAAAAAAAACTCAAACTCAACTGCTGTTGAGTCAGATCCGACTCATAGCGACCCATCCTTGCGTTTCCGAGGTAGTATCACTACGGAAGTAGATTGCCCAATTTTCTTTCTGAGGAGTGGCTGGTGGGTTTGAACCATCAGCCTTCTGGTTAGCAGTCAAATGCCTTAGGCACTATGCCACCAGAGCTCCCCTGTCAAGGATAGTTTTTAGTTATTTGGATTAACACTTGAAACCAACAAGCCCTCAAAATTAGTATTGTTTTTGCCATTTAAGTGAACTTTTGTCAAGTGATTTCCAGTGAAATGAGATTCTGAGTAGGTTTTTCTTGCTGAAAAAGGGTTTGTGGCAGAGGGAGGAGTTCTTGGTTTGCCTCAGAAAAGTCTAGGTTGTCACAGATTAAAAAGTCAAGGAAAAGTACTCAATTTCTTGAAATCTGTGCTTTAAACTGGATCAGCCAGTTATTAGGCAATTTGCTTGTGATTAGTCATGACACCAGCCTAGATCCCTCTCTCCCTTCCTTTATGTGTGTGTCTTTTTTTGGTGAGTAGAGGCTTTGAAGCCAGGCAGGCTGGGTTCGGGTTCCAACTCAGCTTTTTTTTTTTTGTAGCAGTGTGATCTTGGGGGAGTTACCCAGCCTCCTTGAATTTGTTTTCTATGAATTTGGAATGTGGGTACTTTTGAAGATTGTTTTGGGAACTAAATGACAAAATGTCAAAACGTCTAGACCTGGACCTAGCAACATTCTCTTAATCTTAAGAGGGAAGGTGAGGCCTGGGCCACTGCCTCTTTCAACATATGTTGTTACTGCCTTGAGTCTGCGGGAACTCTTGGCTACCTCGTATACAGTGGAAGAACACTGACTAGTTATGCGCCATTCCCATGGATTGGTTGCAGATGGACCACTGTGGTCCTTAGGGTTTTCACTGGCTGATTTGTGGAAGTAGATTGCCAAATCTTTATTCCTAGTCAGGAAGCTGTGCTGAAATCTTTTGAGCATTATATTATAGCACCAAGCAAGCCTCCACGGACAGACAGATGTGGGGTGACTGCACATGAGGTACATTTACTGAGAATCGAACCCTGATCTCCTGCATAGAAGGCGAAAAATTCTACCACTGAATCACCATTGCTCCCCCAGCACATTCAGTGCCTACTAATTCTGCTGGGCAGTGTGGTTAAGGTCTGACTGCATGTGCTTCTTTACAGTCATTTCATGCTTTATTCTGTAGATTTGGGATGCTTCTTGTTTAGTTGTAGTTGATAGCAGTAGAGAAAGATATATCTGGTTTTGGTTTTCAGCCTAGAGATCTTTTTTGTTGGTGTCTGGTTACCCTTGGGATGATTTTTGCTTCTTTGTCTCCTGTGAACAAGGTTTGGGTTCATTAACTACTTGCTGCTGATAGTTAATTTTTTCTGATGTGTAGGAGGAAGGAGTGACTTCCTCTTGTTTTCCCACCTTTGCTAAATGCCATCACACTTCCTATTTCAATTACAGAATTTTCCCAGCCTCCTTTTCTTTAGTCCACATCCTGATGGGAGAGGATGAGAGGAAGTTTGCTTCTGTCTGGTTGGATTATTCAGTCATATTTAACAGATGCCAACTGAGCTCATACTCTTTGTCAGGCTCTGTACTAAGTATTTTTTCTTAAATTGTCTAATTTAATTCATTTAAATGCTTTAAAGGGGAGCAGGTGTTCTTACTATGCCTATTTTGCAAGTGAGATCACACATCTCACCCTAGTCCTCCTATAGGTAAACAGGATCCTAGAACCTGCTCCAGCTGTGCTGCCTTTCTGTCTCACTCTTGCCCAGTAGCTTCCCAATAAGGAACCACACACATTTTCTGATTGTCTATGATCAGAATTGATCAGTTTTTAAATCCCTTAAAGATGTTGGCCCAAGGTCTATTTTGTTGGTTGGTATGGGAACAGTAGATGCTGTAGAGTTGAGGAGTGGGAGGGAAACCCGGGACATAACTAACCATGTTAATGAGGAAAGAAAATTGGTGGATTAAATTAAATTAAAATTAGTTAATTTTAATTAATTAAAAATTATCAGGGATATTGCAACTGCTGAAGACTGCTTGTCCTCCATTTTGAATGGCACCTGAAAGCCTGTTGGAGCATGCTAAATGCATATTTCTGGATGCCATTGGCATAATTTGCTTTTTTTAACATCTTTTTGGTTTTCTGCTATTTTAAGTTTACATTCTAGATTGCTTTTTACTGATGTTTTTTTGGGGACTATAGTATCCTTAGCAGCTCTGGTAGCATAGTGCCTAAGGCACTTGACTGCTAACCAGAAGGCTGGCGGTTCAAATCCACCAGCCACTCCTCGGAAGGAAGGTTGGGCAATTTACTTCTGTAGTGATACTGCCTCAGAAATCCAAGGAGGGGTTGCTATGAGTTGGGTCCAACTGGAAGGCATGTGAGAACAACAACAACAACATAGTATCCTTAGAGTATCCATAATAATTATGAAAATGTCTGTAAATTGCACATTTGACCTTCTCATTTAACTTTCAACACAAAGCATGCATGTGAACAGCCTAGTAGAAAGGTCAATGATTCTGGAGGAAACTAGACTTTGTTTCAGATCTCATCTCTCTCTTGTGTCCTTGGACAAGTTTCTTAACTTTAGGGCCTCAGTTCCTTCATCTTTAAAATGGGATCATTGTACTCAGAGAAGGTAAAGTAATGTTTGCACAGTACATCTACAATAGGATTTGCCATATAATAGCTTTCCAGAAGTTTCCTTCTTGTTCATCTCAGTTTGATTCAATGGATATTAAATATACTTAATGTGCCAGCCTTTGTCCTAAACTCCCAACAGATAAAGAGATGAATAAGATGTGGCTTCTGTCCTGGAGACACTTAAAATCTAGCGGGAAGAGCTGGCATATACACACAAATTCATCCTGAGGAGGTTAATTGCTTAGATTCCCAAGACAGAAGCATTTTCTCTGACCCACCAGCCACTCCTCGGAAGGAAGGTTGGGCAATCCTACTTCCGTAGTGATACTGCCTCGGAAACCCAAGGAGGGGTCGCTATGAGTCGGGGCTGACTCGACGGCAAATAACAACAACAACAACAGAGGGTTGGGAGATCCCCAACCTGGGAGGAGGTAATACCTAAGCCATCTAGCTCTTGAAAGATGAGTAAGAATTAGCTAAGCAAAGCAAGATAGGATGGGTTGCAGTCAAAGAAATTTTTGTTCCTAAGTGGTGTAAATGGTTAAGGCACTTGGCTGCTAACAGAAAAATTAGAGACTTGAGTCCACTCAGAGGTGTCTTGGAAGAAAGCCCTGGCAATATACTTAAACAAAATAAACAAAACACCCAAAACACAAAAAACAGCTATTGGAAGCATTATGGAGCACAGTTGTACTCTCACACACATGGGGTCATCATGAGTAGGAATTGACTCTTCATCAGCTGGTATACCCAATCTTTGTTTGCCTGGAGTAGAGCAGGAAGCAGGAAGTACTGGGAAATGAGCCCCAAGAGCTTGATATGGATTGGTTTACTAGTAGCCTTGTATACCTTGCGGAAGAACTTAGACTTGATTTTGTAGATGGGGGCTCACAGAGTGGTTTGAAGTAGGGGCAGGACATGGCCACATTTGTGCTTCAGTGTGGCTGCTTTGCTTTGTGGGGGATATGTGAGCGGATTTAGAGTAGGTGTGGAGGGCTTGGTAACTGGTTAGACTATTCTGTGGTTAAAATGGGAGATGATGGTTTGAGGTTGGGACAGAAATGGGAAGGATAGGAATAGTAAAAGGCGAAATCAGTAGTGATTGATGAGGTATTACAGGAGTTGGGAGAAGAAGGAAGAGTCTAGGATAATGTTCAAATTTTCAGCCTGCATGATTGTGAAGGGTGATGCCAGATACAGAGAAAAGGAATACAGGAGTAAATTAAGGTTTTTTTTTTTTTTTCCCCCCTCTGAGAAGATGAGGAGTTTGGGGCATGTAACCTTGAGGTTCCTGTGGGAATCCATGTGGAGGGCAACAGTCAGTTGGATGTTGGCCATAGGCTTGTGAATGAAGCTCGAGGGAGAAAAGTCTTGGCTGGAGTTGTGAGGTATAGTGAGTTTAGGAATTAAAATGCAGGGTTACAGATAATGTTAAGGATCTCACTGCCATCGAGTTGATTCCACCTCATAGTGACCCCCATTGGGTTCCCAGGGCTGTAAATCTTTACAGAAGCAGGTTGCGTCATTTTCCATGGAGTGGCTGGTGGGTTCAAATAACTGACTTTTTGGTTAGCAGTCAAATGCCTTAACCACTACACAGAGCTCCTTATGTTAAAGATACATGTAAATTTTCAGTTAAGATACAAAAGAGGGTAGAATTTGCTAGGATGGAAAATAAAAATGTAAGGATAAATAATTATATAAATAACTTCAGTAGCATTAGTGCATGTCCTGAGTAAGGAAATTAAGGTGCATCCATATAACATGATTTGCAGATGCAAAAAGATGCTAAAAGAATGAGGTTGGTTTATATGTGCTCTTAAGGAAAAGTCTCCAAGGAATATTAATTGCATTTAAAAAAAAAAAGACTACAATATTATATATAGAATGTATCCATTTATATTAAACAAAGGGCTTATATAATATATATGGTTAGAAGATGTAAGAAACTGATGGAGATTGCCTTTGGGAGGGATATGGGGGTCTGGGATAGAAGAAAATCTTGCTTTTTTTTAAACTTCAGACCTTTTTATACTGTTGAGACATTTCCTATATGCATGTATTTCTTTAAAAAATGAAAACACTGCAAGAGAATGACTAAAGTTGTACATTATCAGGTGAGGAGGAAACCAAGTGGCAGGGCATAAAAATAACGTGATACTGCACTATACTGGTATCATGTAGAATGCTTGATTATCTTGTGTGCTGACAATAATACCATCCATGTAGAGCTTTTGAGTTTCCCACTTTCACATACATTATTTCAGTCTGAATTACTCCTCCATCTGTGCCTGCATAGCAATTAAAATATTTTAAGAATTATGTTAAATGATGCTCTGTAAAGCTTGGAAAAGAAAGAAAAAGAATAATATTATTTGTTTAATGCAACAACTATTATTACTTTTATTCTTTTGAAGTCTTTGCATATACCTTTTAAAAAATAAGAGTTGAACCTCTAGGCTTTCCTATTTAATATAATTTGATGCATTTTCCCAGGCAGTGTGTAGTTGTTCTCCTTATCTCTTTAAATACCTGGCATTTTAGGGAATGTCATGATGGCCTAAGGCATTTGACAGCTAACCAGAAGGCTGGCGGTTCAAACCCACCAGCCACTCCTCGGAAGGAAGGTTGGGCAGTCTACTTCCGGTTGGGCAATCTACTTCCATAGTGATACCACCTGAGAACCCAAGGAGAGGTCGCTCTGAGTAGGGGTGATTCCACGGCAGTGAGTTGGGGTTTGTTGCTCCTGGCTTTTCTTGTTCTTCATGCTCAAGAGCTCTGTTGTGGATCTTCTGTATTGGTGCTCATTTCCTCCTATACCTGCAGGGGCTAGGATGGCCTCTTTAGAACCGGAGTGCAGGACACAGAGAAAGGACGCAAGAAGTATTTTGAAGCAGTGGTTGTTCCTTGCAGCACATTTTAAGGTTGATAATATTTTAAGGTAGATGTTATGGGCAGTTTTCAGCCAAGGAACTAGGTTCAGGTTAAGCAGTCTTTCCACAGTCACACAGCATATCGTGGAAGTGGTGAAGTCAAACTTGGATTTGGTTCTCCTGACCTCAGCTCAGGAGCCATGATAGTGCCATGGTTAAGCGCTAGGCTGCTAACCAAAAGGTTGGTGGTTCAAACCCACAGGAGAAAGACCTAGTGATCTACATCTGTAAAAATTATAGCCTAGAAAAAACCCTGTGGGGAGTTCTAGTCTGTCATATGGGGTCATGATGAGTTGAAACTGACTCACTCACCTAACAACAGCAACCCCACTTTAGTAGTTTACAGCAAAGTAAACTCTATGGGGCAATTTTGTGCTGTCATATGGGGTCACAGTAAGTCAAAATCAATTTGATATAGTACCTAACAACAACCACCCCAGCCTAGCCGTCTTTCCACTGTTTTTTTTTTTTTTAAAGCGCTTGAAACAATGCATTTATGATCTCACAGTTTCTGTGGGTTAGGAGTTGAGTCTGGGCATGGCTTAATCTAGTCCTTTGCTTCAAGGTCTCTTACAAGGCAGAAATTGAGGCCTGGGGTCCACTGTTTTTTGAAATCAGAATTTTCAACAGAATTTACTGGGAAAAGAGGTGCCTCAGTTCCAGTAAGAGTGAAAGAATGATGATTTTACACCTTTTGAGAAATTTAAGAAGTTTAGTATGTATCTCTGGAGACAGGTCACTCACTGCCGTCGAGTTGGATCTGGCTCATAGCAACCCCTCCTGGGGTTTCTGAGGCAGTATCACTACAGAAGTAGATTGTCCAACCTTCCTTCTGAGGAGTGGCTGGTGGGTTTGAACTGCCAGCCTTCTGGTTAGCAGTCAGATGCCTTAGGCACTATGCCACCAGCAGTATCTTTGACAAGTTATATGACCATGGACAGGTTACTTAACATCTGTAGGCTTTTGTTTCCCAGCATTAAAGGTGGTCAAATGACCATATGGATACCAACTTCTACAGCGTTTTTGTAACATAAAATGTTAATATATTAAAGCTATTTTAGAATGGCTTTTGGTACTGCAAAAACGGCAAGGAGGCCACATGTTCTGACCTCCTCTAACCCTACAAGAGGAAGACAGGATTACCAACAGTAACCCAAGGCCTATTCCTGCCAGGCCAGACATGCTGCCTCCCTCCAGCCCTTTCTCCAACCGTTCCTCTCAAAGCACCCACCACCTCTCTCCTGGGTTTGATAATTTGCTGCAGTGGCCACACAGAACTCACAGATTATGGGGTTTATTAGGGAAGCACCACAGGCTACAATTCAAGTTCAGGAAAAATGCTCAGTCTCTCTCCCAGCCCACCGTCCCTCGGCCAACAGTCTCTCACAGTCTCTTTCCCAGCAGTGCTGGTCCCTCGGTGTCTCACTCAGCGATGCGTGTCTCTTGCGTCTCTTTCCCAGCAACACATGTCTCTTTCCGGGGCGCGTGTCCTTTCAGCAGCACGTCTTCCTCAACCGGCAGTCAGAGAGTTCTACCTCCAGGAGGCCTCCTTTTGAGCCCGGAAGGGTGGCAAACTAGCCAATCATAGCATCAGAACTCTAAGCACCTGAGAGAGAGTGGGCACTTCCCAGAACATTGTTTTGTGCCACGCCCAACAGAAATACTCCAGGTGGACAACTTCAGCAATCAGGAGCTTCTCAGTTGCTCATAGAAAATCCCACCTTGGAGTTTACAAAGACTTATGGGTAGGAAAGCCACATTAAGTAATTTACTACACCGCAGGTACATATTAGGGACTCAGTAAATGCTAATATATCTTTAATATATATGCTAATATAACAGGGACTCAGCAAATGCTAATATAACTTTTTCCTAATTGTTTGAAAAAGAATAATGCCAGTGTTGGTAAGACTAATGGGGAAATAACTGCTTTCATACTCTGTTTGGGAGAATAAATGGGGACAACTTTGGAGGGCGACTTCATGGTGTCGTAGAAAGTTATGTTAAGAAAATAGTTGTACGAATGCACAAAATTATTTTACATGGGTATCATTGCAGTGTTGCTTAATGAGAAAAAAGTGGGGAACGTAGCAGGAGTTTTGGTGAAAAATTGATCACTTATACAGTGGAATACTAGGCAGCTTGTCTTGGGTGAGAGAAGTTCTAAATGGAGTGGCATGGAAAGATGTCTTCAGTCTGCTATTAAGTTGAAATAAAGCAGGCTATAGAGTAGTATGTATGGTATGATCACATTTATACTTTTCTTTTTCAAAGTGTGTGTCGTGCATGTTTAAAGGTTTACGATATGCCAGATTCTAAGCTTGTGTTAGAGTGTATGCTGTCCAGTCTCCAGTCTGCTCCCTTATTTCTCCTGCTTTATCTTGCTTCTTTGTGTGGACCGTGATACTCTGTTGTCTTTGAAGCATTGTGATGTTTTTGTGTTTATATTTAATTGGTGATTGTATGTTGGAGTGACTTACCCATGATTTTCGTTTTCTTTGTATGTTATCTATGCAAGCAGGGTACTGTGCTTCTCTATTCTCTAGTTGACAGCACTTATACGCTCACCACCTATTTCCTTTCCTCTTGTCAGCCTCTGGTATGTCCCTGCCAACCTTGGCAAACAGAGCCTATCCTTAGAATCCGAATGAGAGTCTATCACTATTCTATTGGATTCTATTGGAATCCGAATGAGAATGCTATCACTTTACAATCCAAAATGGTTGCCACTTGTAAAGATTCAAAATGGCCGCACCCTCGGTCACTTTAAATATCCAAAATGGCCACTGCTTGTAAACATTCAAAATGGCTGTGTCCTCAGTCACTTTAAATATCCAAAACAGCCACCTCTTGTGAACAATCAAAATGGCTGCACCCTTGGTCACTTTAAATATCCAAAATGGCCACCACTTATAAACATTCAAAATGACTATACCCTCAATCACTTTAAATATCCAAAATGGCTGCCACTTTTAAACATTCAAAGTGGCTGCGTCCTCAGTCACTTTAAATATCGAAAATGTTGCTGTGTATAAACAATCAAAATGGCTGCGCCCTCTGGACCGTGAAAAGTCAACAGCTCAGGTTGTCTCCCTCCTTGCTGTTTCCCTTCTGGTCATAGGCCACCAGCACAGTTGTCCCTGCAGCCCTGGGTGACCAGGGCTGATCTTTAGGTCAGTTCTCAGGTCCCAACACCACTTGGAAATATTCAGGCTGTTGGCCCCGTCAGAGTAGCTTACAGTCCGCAGCTCCGACTGTCTCTGTACTCACTGTTTTCGTTCAGGTTTTTCTACTAGTTGGTGCCTAATCCAATTCTGTATAGTTCCTTTTAAAGCTCAGGGTTCCTGGACTATCTTCTGTATCTCTCTCAATTGGTTTTTCTTTTCTTTGTTGAAGAGAGTCTGTGTCGCTTGTCTGCTGTAGAGTTGATTCCACCTCAGTGTGACCCCATGTGTGTCAGAGTAGAACTATGCTTCATAGGGTTTTCAATGCCTGTGACCTTTCAGACGTAGATCACTAGGGCCCTCTCTTCTGAAGTACCTCTGGGTGGACTGGCATTTCCAACCTTTCGGTTAGTCACTGAGCGCATTAACCATTTACACTCCCCAAAAGCTAAACTCATAGCGACCCCTCCTTGGGTTTTCGAAGCAGTATCATTACGGAAGTAGGTTGCCCAGCCTGCCTTCCAAGGAGTGGCTGGTGGGTTTGAACTGCCAGCCTTCTGGTTAGCAGTCAGATACTTTAGGCACTATGCCACCAGAACTCTCTTATACTCTCTTTTACTCAATGACGAAAAGCACTTGAGTGACCACTGTGTGCATGAATGTGCTGAGATCTGACAGTGATAACCCAAATGTCTGTAGTGTGTATTTGGCAGTGTTCTCCCAAATCATTTATATACTATTTAAAAAATTAAATCATTTTAGTAGGAAAAACTTTTTGGGTGGATTAGGTGAAGTATCTCTACTACACTTTACCTCATCTACTTTTAACTTTCCAAGAGGATTTCTGCCTCAGGATAACAGAAAAATAAGTATCAATGGGGTCTTAACCTTTTTGTATCATGGCTTATTGGTCACAGCATAGAAGTGTTGCTTTGCAATGAACTGTAGAAGCAGTATTTTTCTTTTCTTTGGGGAGGGTTGATGGTGAGGGGAAGTGGGAGGGGAGTGTGGAGGAAAAGGGATGTAGAGAAAGAAAGTGGTATATTTTAGAGTACAAACTAGATTAGTCCCATTGTGAATGAGAGAAATCAATCTAGATGTCTGTGTCTCAATTTGAGAACTTTATATTGTAGAAAAGTTGAGTTTTTCATATTTTAGATTTGCAATGATTCCCCCTATTTTTTTATTTTAACTTATAACTTGTGATCAGCTTATTTATGGGCTTTGTAATATTTTTGCTAACTCACTGGCAAATTTGCTGCATTGGATGTTGAGAATATGCTTTGTTGTTGTTGTTAGGTGCCATTGAGTTGGTTCTAACTCATATGACTTTATGTACAACCAAAGGAAACATTGCCTGGTCCCGTGCCATATTCACAGTCCTTGCTATGTTTGAGCCCATTGTTGCAGCAGCTGTATCAATCCATCTTGTTGAGGGTGTCCTTCTTTTTAGCTGACCCTCTGCTTTACCAAACATGATGTCCATGCAGGAACTAGTCCCTTCTGATAACATGCCCAAATTACGTGAGATATGAAGTCTGGCCATTCTTGCTTGTAAGAAATATTGTGGCTGTACTTCTACCAAGACAGATTGGTTCATTCTTCTGACAGTCCATGGTATATTCTATATGTTGTTGTTATGTTGTTATGTGCCGTCAAGTCAGCCCCGACTCATAATGAACCCTCCTTGTGTTTCCGAGGCATTATCACTACAGAAGTAGGATTGCCTAACCTTCCTTCTGAGGAGTGGCTGGTGGGTTTGAACCGCCAGCCGTCTGGTTAGCAGGCAAGTGTCTTTAGCCACTATGCTACCAGAGCTCCTATATTATATATATATTCTCTCTCTCTCTCTCTCTCTCTATATATATATATATATATTTTTTTTTCTTCTTCTTTTCTTTTTATTGTGCATTGGGTGCAAATTTACAGAGCAGAATTTGCTTTACGTTCAATAGTTCATGTACATTTGATTTCACTCCCCAATTACCATTCCCAACCCTAACCCACTCTTTCTCTCCCTTCTCAGTGATATTCAATATTCTTTGCCAATACCATAATTCAAAGGCATCAGTTCTTTGATCTTCCTTATTCACTTTCCAGCTAGCACAAGCATATAAAGCGACTGAAAATGCCATGTCTTGGGTCAGGCGCACCTCAGTCCTCAGAGAGACATCCATGTGTACTGACTGTGAATCCAAAAAATGAAATCCTTGACAATGTCAGTCATTTTTCCATTTAACACAATGTTGCTATTGGTCCAGTTGTGAGGATTTTTGTTTAATTTATATTGAAGGGTAATACATACAGAAGGCTGTAGTTTTTGATCTTCATCAATAAGTACTTCAGGTCCTTTTTGGTTTCAGCAAGCAAGGTTGTGTCATCTGCATATCCCATGTTGTTAATCAGTCTTCACTCAATCCTGATGATAGTCTACTCAGAGTATTTCCTCAGCATACTGATTGTAAGTATAAGTATGGTAAAAGGATAAAACCCTAACACACTTTTCTTGATTTTAAACCATGCAATATTTCCTTGTTCTGTTTGAATGAATGACTCATGGTCTACGTATAGGTTTTGTATGAGCACAGTGAAGTGCTCTGGAATTCCCATTCTTCACAATGTTATCAATAATTTTTTTATGATCCACACAGTCGAATGACTTTGATTAGTCAGTAAAACACAGGTAAACATCTGTCTGCTATTCTCTGCTTTCAGCCAAGATCCGTCTGAACTCTGCAGTGATGTCCCTTGTTCCATATCCTCTTCTAAATCTGGCTTGAATTTTCCTTGTCGATATAAGGAGCTTTGGTGGCTTTATGGTTAAGGCATTGGGCTGCTAATCAAAAAGTAGGCAGTTAGAATCCAGTAGCTGCTCCATGGGAGGAAGATGAGACAATCTACTTCTCGTAAAGATTTACAGCCTTGGAGACCCAGTGGGGGTTGCTATGAGTTGGAATTGACTCGATGGCAGTGGGTTTTTTTTGTTGATGTGCCGTGTCAACTGTTTTTGAATGCTCTTTAGCAAAATTATGCTTGTATTTCCACATTCTGTCTGATCACCTTTCTTTGGAATGGGCACAAATATGGATCTCTTCCAGTCATTTGGCCAGGTAGCTGTGTCTTTAGATTTTTAAATTAAAATTTTGTCATCATATGTTAGTTAGGAGCTCTGGTGGCATAGTGCCTAAGGCATTTGACTGCTAACCAGGAGGCTGGCGGTTCAAACCCACTAGCCACACCTCAGAAGGAAGGTTGGGCAATCTACTTCCATAGTGATACTGCCTTGGAAACCCAAGGAGGGGCGCTGTGAGTCGGATCTGACTCCATAGCAAGGCGTTCGATGTTAGTTTTGTGGTAAAATAGCTACTGTTTTGAGAAGAAACTGGTCAGATTTTTTTCTTTTTAATGAGTAATACTAATAGTATAATTTTAGCTTGCCTTTGACTTTGTTGAAACATATGAGACCATTCTAAGTCGAATTAGAACTGAACAGAACTGAGTGTGATTTAAGTTTGCTGGTTTTAAGGATTAATTGAGATAATATGTGTAAACCACTTACTGCTTTATCTAGTTATGTATTCTGCAAATGCTCGTTCCTCCTAAACTCTTAAAAGTTGAGATGGGGATTTCTTGAGTGTGTGTTGCCACTGTGTTATATAAGGTTGTCCCTACATCTCTCTTTGTATTTACACAGGTGTACAATCTTGTGTACTGAAAGCTATTTGAAGCTGAGAATTAATTGGTCATTATTGCCATTGAACTGTTTAATGTAATATATGGTTGTTGTTGTTGCTATGTGCCGTCCAGTCAGCCCCAACTCATAGTGACCCCTCCTTGGGTTTCCGAGGCAGAATCACTACGGAAGTAGATTGCCCAATAGATTGCCCAACCTTCCTTCCGAGGAGTGGCTGGTGGGTTTGAACCGCCAGCCTTCTGGTTAGCAGTCAAGTGCCTTAGGCACTAGGCTACTGTGTGTTTATTTGTTATAGTACTGTCTTTAAAAAAAACAAAAACAAAAACACTTTGTTTGGGAGGGGGATTGGAGTAGAGTATAAATTCCAATATAAAAGTGTTAATATTTGAAAACTCAGAGCCAGGCCTCCTGTTATCAGCCACTTGAGTGTTATCAAATCTACTGGAGGCTAACCAGATCCTTTTAGGTAATCCACTCCCACCAAGCAGATTGCCAGAGGACAGGACACTTTAAATCCAGGCTCTTGCTGTGGCTACATTTCTTAAAACCTGGGTTGTTTTAGAATGGGTTAGTGAGAAGCTTTCTAGGCCAATGAGTGATCTTATTTATACCTGTCTGTTTTTATTGCCTATTTTCCTCCTCTCTCCCTTCATTTAAACCTTACCTGCCCTTTAAGGCTCCATCCAAGGTCCATATTTCTCGTATTCCCCATTTAGCTTTCAATCTCATGCTTGCACTTCTGTCTGTACTAAGCACATTAGCACAGGCACTCACTGCCCTTTGCTTTTCTGTGTTAGTCAGTCTCAGGTTATAACTTACCTGAGGATAGCCATCAGCCATACTTTTTGCTCTTTTCTTTATATTTCCTACCTGGCTTTGTTATGAATGCAAGATCCACCATCTTGTGTCTTTGAAGAATCATCTGTGAGGTATCTCACCCAAGAAAAAGTCTTCTCTTCCTTTAATTTTAATTAAAAATGAACTTTAAAGTAACTTTTTCTGTCTATGCCCCTTAAATGTTTTTCTTTTCACAGACATACATACATATAATAGATGTTAAATTAGACTCTAGTTTTGGTTTTGTAGCTTGCTATTTTCACTTACATATACATATATATGTACACAAACATATATAGTATATATTATCTTGTATCAGTAAGTATCCTTCAACAGATGGTGTCTAATGATTGCATGCAATTCATATTCCAGCCTATGTTGTTGTTGTTGTTATTTGCCGTCGAGTCAGCCCCTACTCATAGCGACCCCTCCTTGGTTTTCCGAGGCAGTATCACTGCGGAAGTAGGATTGCCCAACCTTCCTTCCCAGGAGTGGCTGGTGGGTTTGAACCGCCAGCCTTCTGGTTAGCAGTCAAATGCCTTAGGCACTATGCTACCAGCCTATAGGTGTAAGATAATTTTCTTAACTATTGAGTTCTGGAGGAGCTCTGGTGGTGTAGTGCTTAAGGCATTTGATTGCTAACCAGAAGGTTGGCAGTTCAAACCCACCAGCCACTCCTTGGAAGGAAGATGGGGCAATATACTTCCATAGTGATACCACCTCAGAAACCCAAGGAGGGGCTGCTCTGAGTCGGATCCAACTCAACAGCAGTGAGCTTTTTATTTTTTTTTTAATATAAACTATATCTAGTTTTAAATATAAACTATATCTATTTCTCATTGGGGTATGGGTTAACAATTCTGAAACTTATTTACATGTATACAAATAAGTAAATGGATGGTGGGAGCCAGGTTTCTCAATGTTGGAGAAGGAAATTACAAATAAAGAAGGAAGGAAGTGTAGAATGAGCCATGTGGTACTAGAGTTGAGTCTAAAACATCAATATGAATTTATGTTCAGCTTAATACAGGTGCAGAAATAATTACAGGTATATGTGTATACTTAAGTTAGTGTACATACGTATATTTTCTAGATTTGTTCTCTAAGAGGGCTTAAAAGCAATTTGTCACGAACACACCCAGAACTTGGTTTCTAAATACCATTCTTCAGCGAAAAGAACTAGGACTACTGTGGGTAATTACGGAGCTGGAGCATCTTGTATTGCCAGAAAATAAGAAAGTGCTCAGGGAGAAAAGATAAGTGTACATAGAAGAATTCTAAATAACTTATGTAGGTATTTTCCTTGAGTGTGGGCTGGATCTAGGGACTTATTTCTAGAGTATGGAAAGGGGGAAAACATAAATTTACAGTGGAGAAACTTGACAAATACTAGGTTACCCCAGTGGTCAAGCTTCATACTCTCAGTGATGTCATGTTGACAGCATGTACCCTTACATACTTTACCTCTGTCATCTTACCCCCTAAAAGATCCATAACCACAGTCTAACCATCTGAGCAAAAACATCAGACACACTCAAATGGAGGGGCATTCTAAGAAATACTGGACCAGTACTACTTATGCCCTTTATTACTGTCAAGGTCATGAAAAGCAAGGAAAGAATGAGAAAATGTCACAAACCAGAGGAAACTGAGGAGGTATGACACCTAAAAGCAATGTGGTATCCTGGATTTGGATCCTGAAATAGAAAAAAAGGATATTAGTAGAAAAATTGGTGAAATTCAAATTAAATCTGGAGTTAATTTTTTTATAAAGCACAAAAAAGTTTTCCCAACATTTTATTATGAAAACTTTTAAATATAGAGATAAGTTTAAAGAATTCTACGGTGAGCATCCTAGAGTCTGTAATAAACATTTTTTAATCTTTACCTTATTACATTATCTACTCATCAAACCCTCTTAGTTTTCAGAAGTATTTCACAGTTGCAAACTTCAGTACCTGCCACTCTCCTTCCCCTTTCTACGTTCTCTTACGAGTTTGTTGTCCAGCACCTACCCGGCACTTCACAGTTGAAACAGGCAGTCCCTGATTTATGAACATCCAATTTATATACAATCTGTAGTTAAGAAATAATCCCCGTGAAGGCCATTACATTAAAAATTTGAGGTATATACAATGGTTTGTAATAACAATAGGTGCTACTTTGTGGCACACATCAAACATTATTATTATTATTATTACTCTATTATTATGCTAAAGATGTTTTAGTGTTTCTTTAATGGTTTTTATTCATAGAGAAGTACTCTACATACTATGATAAACGTTTGACTGACTGACGTAGATACAAACGGTACCTGTTCCAATTTATGTACAAATTTGACTTAGAGCAGATTTAGGAGTGGAACTCGTTTGTAATCCAGGGGCTGTGTGTAATGTGCCTGTGTTTGTGCCCTGTTCAGTGTAGGAAAAAACTGGTTGCTGTCGAGTTGACTCTGACTCATGACAACTTAATGCGTGTCACGGTAGAGCTGTGCTCCATATTGTTTACAATGGCTGATTTTTCAGGCTTTTCTTCTGAGGAGTCTCTGGGTGACTCGAATCGCTAACCTTTTGTTTAGCAGCCAAGTGCATCGAATGGTTGCATTACCCAGGGACTCTGGTTCAGCATAGAGGTGAGTGAAAGCTGGGGAGAGTATAGGTAATGTAGGCATATTCCAAGGTGATCACATACATGACTGGTTATGTGACTATACTTGACTGAAACTGCATCTACGTGGGTGGGCTCTGGGGCTCTCAAGGGCACGTGGGCATTCCGAAAATAACAGCTGTTTCCCTGGCACGTGTTTCCAATACTTCACACTGTTTTCACCAGTGTGCGCAGCCCTAAGGATGGTTAAAAGGGGTGATGGGTCTATACTGCTACAGTACAGAGCTGCTGGGGTTGTAATGTATAAGCGCCTGAGCATTTAGCTGGGGAGAACCCAAAACCAACCTCACCACACCATTCTTCCCTCCTCACTGATCTTTTGGGAAAATAAATAGAGCAGGGGGAGAAAGGCTTCAGCTGGCGTGGGGGGAGGAGGATTGATCAGCTCATCAATCAGGGGCAAGTGTAATTATGCAGAGAGGACAGAAATCACTCCCTGAAGGCCACAGACTTGGGACTTTGCCCAGAAGAGGACATTACAGCTGCTAACAGTAGCCCTATTCAGTTTGGGTGCATAATGATTTTAAAACTAATCAGGAACCAAAGCCCAAGGCTAGGGACAAACACAGATATCTTGTTGACAGAGCAAACATCTAGATTTTGTCAGAAAGGAAGCTACTGAGGAAGATCAGAATGATGTAATGATGTGCTTGAAGCTCTCATCCTTAAGCAGACGGGCCCCTAAGGTGCCATCTGCAGCTCCCTGGGGCCCCTCAAAATCATTTCCTAGGAATTAAATTGTCCTAAGTTAGTAAGAAGAAGTTAGTATGGTAGCCATATAGAAGTAAAACTAGACAAAGGAAGGACATTTCCACTGGGTTATCCATTTCCTCTTCTTCCCTTGCCTTATAAATAGACCTGAGACTTATTTTGTCAGCTTTCTTGTTCAGCACTTGAGTATTGTTGCCTCCCCCAAACAGCCATCGAAACTAAACTTCCCTTTCTTTTCTTAAGCCCCAACAACTGCATTTATCCCCACCTAAGCCAGTGTCAGCTGGATGTTTTTCATAAACTCCTTTGCTATTTTGGGTTTTGTGTTTTTGTTGAGGAGGAAGGAGTGTTTTTGTTTCTGTTTTTTCTTTCTTTCATCAAAGGAAGATTTGTTCTGGGAAGGCAGGGAGAGGGGATATTTCTCAGTCTAGATCAAAAGAAGAAAGTGTACAGTATCATATGTAAGTGGCTGGCTATAAATCTTAATGGGTATTAAAAACATTTCAGAGCAGAAGCAAGGTCTCCTGTAGTCTTCCTTTTATTTATTCAACAACTATGGGCACGCCTATTGGCTAGGTGCTGGTCATTTGCAATGGATGATGCAGCCTCTGTTCTCAAGAAGAGATCCACGAAAATGAAGTTGACAGGGTGTTAAAGAAGCCTTAGGAGACAGAATGAGGGGAGGCTTCCAGGAAGAGGTGATTATTTATTTATTTATTTTTAAAATTGTGATTTGGGTGAAAATTTACAGAGCAAATTCACTTTTCATACAGCAGTTCACATACACTTTGTCTCATGATGTTGACCACAATTTACCACAATGCAGCTTCTCCCCTCCTACTTCCTCCCAATAGTTACCTCTTCCCTGTGTCCATCCCTCCATGCATTCCTGCCCCCTGTCTCCCTGTGCATAAGAAACCCTTCTTTCTCCCATGATTGTTCTCTCCAAGGAGTGTATCTACCTCAGGTAATGTTCAACTCATATGCCTCTCTATTGTTTGGCTGGAAGCCACAGGCATGGGTTCAATTCCAGACCTGAAGGGCAGCTAAGGGCTATAGTCTCAGTGGTTCCACCAGGCTCTATCAGACCAGCAAACCTGGTCCCCCTCCTTTTTTTTTCCAAATGATTTTGAGTTTTGTTCTACATTGTTGTCCCTCTCTGTCAAGGATCTCCTACATAGATCCCCTTCTAAGTGGTTGACAGTGGTAGCTGGGCACCATCTAGTTCTTCTGGTCTTATAGTTGTATAGGCTGCAGATTGGATGGTGTACCAGTCGCTAGAACTAATTGTTTCCATGAATTTTTGGTTTTCTTCATCCTTCTTCGCTCTGGACGAGGAGAGACCCATTGTTGCATCTAGATGGCAGCATGCAAGCTTTTAAGATCCCAGTCGCTATTCGCCGAAGTAGGTGGAACAATGTTTTGTGTAGTATGTTATGCAATTGAGCTTGATGTCCTCTGCGACTATGGTCCCGAGCCCACAGGTTCAACTACTTGGTCCCTCTTGGTAGCTGGCTGTGAACAAGCAGTGACTACAACCTTGTCCCTTGTCAGCACTACTATCTACCTGGAAATTCAGATCATACACATAAACTTATAGGACCATTGTCTGACAACCCTATACATGTTCTTGGGTCTACTCCCCACTCCACAGACATACCTAATAGTTAAGCCTGTCCACCCATCTATCCCCCCATATACCCATGTTTGCCTTCACTGACAACGCTGTACTATATGTGCAAAAGGGTTCATCTTTGTTGTCATTACCTCCTGTGTACCTCTCTCTGTCTTTCTCTTCCTTATTGCCACTATATTGATCATTCACATTTGGCAGTTTGCCCTTCTCTTCACCCAAATCAGTACTTATCTCTATCTATCTAACAGTGTTCCCTCTCCTCCCCTCCCACCCCTGGTAACCAACAAAGAAAATGTCCTTCCATAGATAAACGTTTCCTTGACTTTTACAATAACGGACTAATACAATATTTGTCCTTTTGTGATTGACTTACTTTACTCAGCATAATGTCCTCCAAGTTCATCTACGTTATGCGGTGTTTTGCAGATTCTACATTATTCTTTAGGGTTGCATAGTATTCCATTGTGTGTATATACCATAGTTTGGTTATCCATTCCTCAGTTGATGGACATCCATGTTGTTTCCATGTTTTGGCTATTGTAAATAGTGCTGCGATGAACATGGGTGTGCATATGTCTGTTCTTGTCATGGCTCTCACTTCTTTAGGATACATACCTAGTAATGGAATAGCTGGGTCAAATGGTATTTCTAGTTCCAACTTTTGAAGAAATCCCCATACTGCTTTCTACAATGGTTGTACCATTTTACAGTCCCACCAGCAGTGTATGAGAGTCCCAATATCTCCACAACCTCGCCAGCATTTGTTATTTTCTGTCTTGTTGAACTTTGATACTAGTGCTGGAGCAAGATGGTATCTCATTGTTTTGATTTGCATCTCTCTAATAGCTAATGATCATGAGCATTTCTTCATATGTTT
This sequence comes from Orycteropus afer afer, assembly GCF_000298275.1. Taxonomy (NCBI): domain Eukaryota; kingdom Metazoa; phylum Chordata; class Mammalia; order Tubulidentata; family Orycteropodidae; genus Orycteropus; species Orycteropus afer. The sequence continues at coordinate 5,854,406 of NW_006921671.1, forward strand.
GTTGGCCGCTTGAATATCCTCCTTGATGAAGTGTCTGTTCATGTCTTCTGCCCATCTTTTAATTGGACTGTTTGTCTTTTTGCTATTGAGGTGTTGGAGTTTTCTAGAAATTCTAGAGATAAGTCCCTTGTCAGATATGTTATTACCAAATATTTTTTCCCAATCTGTAGGTTCTCTTTTGATTCTTTTGGAGAAGTCTTTTGGAAGCACATAAAAATTTAATTTTTAGAAGGCCCCAATCATCTGGTTTCTCTTCTGCTGTTTGTGCATTTTGAGTTATGCCTGATAGTCTATTTATGCCATATATTGCCCCTAGTTTTTCCTTGAGGAACTCTATAGTTTTAGATTTCACATTTAAATCTTTGATCCATCTGGAGTTCTTTTTTGTGTATGGTGTGAGATAGAAATCTTGTTTCATTTTTCTGCAAATGGATCTCCAGTTTTGCCAGCACCATTTTTTAAGAAGAGGTGATTCTTGTGCTGCGGTGTAGTGATAACCTCTGTGCAGTGGTGCAGCTTCTCTGGGGAAAAGATGCAAAAGAGGACCCAGGGTTTAGGTGCGGAGAAGCTGAACTGTAGTATTGATTCCAATGGATGTGGCAAAAGAGGATTGCAGAGGATTGAGTGTTCTGCAGAGGGGTATGTTGGATGATGAATGTTGGATTCCATGCTGTTAAGAAGCGAAGGGCAGTGCACACCAAGGACTTTTCAAGATTAAATACAGTGGGAGAGCTGAAATTATAGGAACGTGTGGTTATCAAGCAAGAGCGTTGGATTATGCCTTCTGACTATACAGAGGTGTGGCCATGGGAATGGTTGATTAGAGGCAAGAAGAACTAAGGATTAGAGCCCCAATGTCTAATAGTTACAATAATTGCTGACTGTGCTAGGCAGAGGGGCAGTGGTGGCTCCCTAGTGAATTCATGCCTTCCATGCAGGAGACCAGGTTGATTCTAGGCCAGCACACGTCTGTCAGTGGAGGCTTGTGTGTTGCTGTGATACTGAACATGTTTCAGGGGAGTTTCCAGACTAAGACAAACTTGGAAGAAAGCCCTGGTGATTTTCTTCAGAAACTCAGCCAGTGAAAGCCCTATGGATCACAGCAGTTCAGTGGACATAACACAAGACTAGGGCATGTTTCATTCTGTTGTACACGGAGTTGCCATGAGTTGGGACCAACCTGATGGTAGCTAACAACACATGTGCAATGTACTACCCTAAATGCTTTGAACTGTTAAGTACAACTCCATGAAGAGGTAACATTACTATCCCAATTTACAGTTTCCCTCAGGAAACTGAGGTCCAGAATGTTTAGCAACTGCTCAAGGTCACACAGATAATAAATGATCCAAGTGTCCAAATTCCCCCTTTAATCTCTCTGCTCTTGTTTTGTTAGGAGCCGACAGTTGGGGAAGAACAACCCTCAGAAGAAAAGGCTAAAGGGAAAATTGCGAGCTAAGCTCCCTTACCTCCTTTTTGGTGACTGAGGGGACGACGTTTCCAAAAATAGGTAAGTGACAGCTGAGAACTGGGGTGGAGGATAGTATGACTGAGTAGGGAGAGCCTCAGAGGATGAATTTTTACGTGATATTGGAAGAGAAATGGGTTGGAGATTGACTCACTGCTGGGAGCACAGACCTTGGCCAGAGAAGCCTTGCCCAGAGGTAGTGAAGGGAGAAAATGATAATTGCTACCATTTATGAATCATTTTCCCAGTAAAAATGGCACTTAATCCAATATTTATTTGATGCTAGGGATTTTGCTAAGTGCTTCACATTAATTAATCCTCATTTTCAGAGATAAGGTAAGTACTACTGAACAAATGAAGAAATCTCAGGTTTAAAGAGATTAGACACTCTAAGGTCATACATCCAGAAAATGGTGGAGACTTCACTCAACCAGATTCCTTTGACTCCAAAGCCCTTCTTGTTTTTAACTCCTAGGGAATTTAACTGTGGAGGGAAGATTCTAGAGAGTATAGTGGAGAGGGAGGGAGAGGAATGTTGATGGAGGATCAAGGAATGGGGAAGATAACCAGAGAGGAGAATACAAGGATGGGGGTTTGGGGGAGCAGCAAGACCACAGGGAAGGGGTTGTCCTGAGTGGGCATGTGCTGTGTTGGAACTGGTACAAAGTAACCCTGTAACTTGGTCTTAGATAGGTTACAGAGACACTTAGGAGCCCACTGTGGGGGTGTGAGAGTGGGTGGGGGAAGTCTCTGTGATATACAGACAGTCTTGTCTGCAGAAGATTCTTCCCATATTGGGAGGGGGCTCCCTCAATAGGGCAGTGCGGAGATGGGGCTCAGCTGTACCCCCTTTCTTATCTTCCTCCTTCTGTTGCAGAACTGCTTGAAGCAAGCAACGCTGAATCTGAGGTCAGCAACTCGATGTTGGATTTAGTTGCATAAATATGGGGAGGAGGAAGCAGTGAGGAGGATTTAATATTTTTCTAATGCTGACACAGCAAATACCGAGGGTGAGGTCAGCTCATGGCCAAGTACCTGGCTTTGTAGACACTGAGCAAATTGCAAACATTTTGCTGCAGATTTTCTTTCATTTTAGCAGAATGGTGTGAAATACATATTAGTAAGTAGATTTTGCCTGGCACTTTACAGTTTTTCTTGTGGTTGTAACCCAAAACTTAGGCATGCCCTATCTTCAGTGGTAGCCAGTGGTATTTGTTACCCTCACATGAAGATGTAGGCCTTCTCAGATATTTGGATTTAGTGAGGTGTTTGTGAAGTGATCTAAGCTGTTTATAAGGGAAGTACTAGCTCTCTTGAGAGTTCCTGTTATCATTTAACTAAATGTGTTTACTTTGGATTCAGGAGAATTCTTTTATTCTTCTGCTAGTAGATTGAAATTCTGTGGTGAAAGGCAGGCTGCTTGAGCAATGCTTTCTGTGTAGCAGCAGTTATGGTGGAGAGCATGCTCTGTGATTATATAATAATTTTGAATAAATAAAAAGTTGTTCTCATGGCAGGTCCTGTAAGGCTGTCCTAGAGGCTGGCATCACTAGGGATTAAGTTGCATTGCAGTTAAATTTTGCAGCTGTCAGACTTGCAGTAGCAGTACATCAGCAATAACCTCCAGGTGTAAATAGACCTTCATCAGCATCATTGAAAAGTCCTGGGAGGATCCCTACTTCAACAGGATGCTATCCATCATATCTTTGCATAGCCTTCTTCCTGGCTGTAGTGTGTTTAGCCTCCAGTAGCTACCTGGATCTGTTGAACTTGACAACAATTCTTTTCAAGGAAAGAGAGAGTGTGTGTCTGTTCACCTGTGCCAAATTCTAATTAATCATTATTTAACGTCCCCTTTTTAGTCTTTTTTCACCAGCCAAGAAATAGGAGCTAGGTAGACTATATGGCAAATGGAGTTTATAGTGACAAGGAGACTAAACTAACCCTTCGTTTTGGGAAATAATAATGGCTAACATTATAATGAGCACCATTTTCTGTGCCAGGTGCCTTTTAGGTATTACCTAACATGCTCCTGAGAGCAAGAGTTTTTGTCTTTTGTTTACTCCTAAATCCTCTAGCCAAGGGCAATGGCTTGCATGTAGTAGCTGCTCCAGTAAATGAGCTTGATATAGACAAGGTGCTAAAAGGACAAAGAGGCCACATCTCCTGACCTTCTCTAACCCCAGAAGAGGAAGACAGGATCGCCATCACTAACCCAAGGCCTAGTCCTCCAAGGCCAGACATGCTTCCTCCCTCCAGCCCTTTCACCAACAGTTCCTCCCAAAGCACCCACCACTTCTCTCCTGGGTTTGATAATTCACTGCAGTGGCCACACAGAACTCACAGATTATGGGGTTTATTAGGGAAGCACCAGATTACAATTCAAGTTCAGGAAAAATGCTCAGTCTCTCACAGCCCACCGCCTCTCACCCAATCTCTCACAGTCTCTTTCCCAGCAGTGCATGTGCCTCGGTGTCTCTCTCAGCAATGTATGTCTCTTTTAGCAGCGCATTTCTTCTCAGCAGTGCATCCTTCTCACCCAGTAGTCAGAGAGATTTCTGCCTCTAGAAGGTCTCCTTTTGAGTCTGGCAGAGTGGCCAAACTAGCCAATCATAACATCAGAATTCTAAGCACCTGAGAGACAGCCCAGAACATTGCTTTGTGCCACGCCCCACAGAAATACCCCAGGTGGATAACTTTTACAGCCAAGAGCTCCTCAGTTGCTCGCAGCAAATTCCACCACAGAGTTTACAAAGACTTATGGCTAGAAAAGCCATACCAGGTAATTCACTACCACCGCACAAGGAAATCTAAAGTACACAGTGATGGTAGAACACAGATTCCTTGACAAAAGGTAGATAGAAAAATTGGTAGGCAAAGCAAATAATGGTTTGTCTTCAGAACCTCTTTATTGAAGACCTTTATCTACCATGGTTTTAGAGATGTATGTTGTTGTTGTTATTTGCCGTCGAGTCAGCCCGGACTCATAGCGACCCCACCTTGGGTTTCCGAGGCAGTATCACTACGGAAGTAGGATTGCCCAACCTTCCTTCCGAGGAGTGGCTGGTGGGTTTGAACTGCCAGCCTTCTGGTTAGCAGTCAAGTACCTTAGGCATTATGCTACCAGAGCTCCCATAGACTTCTACAAAAGTAAATTTCTCCATTAGTTAAAATACTAGGATAATAATAGTGTTATGAGGAGTTCTGTCGTGTAGTGGTTAAAGCATTCGTCTTCTGAGAGGTTGGTGGTTTGACCACACCAGCTGATCTGTGGGAGAAAGATGAGGCAGTCTGATTCCATAAAGATTTATAGCCTTGGAAACTGCCTGGGACAGTTCTACAGTGCCCTGTAGGGTCACTGTGAGTTGGAATCAACCTGATGGAAGTGGGTTTGATGTTTTTTGGTTATGAGGATAAGATGAAAAAAAACTTAGAACAGTACCTTTGCATTGTAGGTACTGTATGTGTTTGAAATTTTGCCTTGAAGGTCATTTATTTTTAAAACAGTGTTGGATTGCTTATTAGTTTTAATTTTGAAGTGAAAACAGACTTTTTTTTTTCAAACTCTGGAGACTATCTTTATGAGTAGGCCTAAATGAGAAGATAATACTCAGAGAAAGCAAGCTGAGAGTGAGGTCTGATTTTAATGATAAGAACATCATGTTACCATCTAACCACTTATTGAGTACAAAATATTTTATTAGCCAAAAAATAGACTTCAGCGTGTTAATAGGAATTGTCCATAGAGCACCAAGAGGGTATCTTATGAGAAAGCATTATTGGTTATCCCAGTAGTTGTCAAATTTTTTCTTTTTTGATGTTGCAATCCTGTTAATCAAATACTTTTTGCTCACACATTCAGCATTTCTGTATTTATGAATTATAACCACAGACATATGTACTAATAACTTATGTGCATTATAAAATATAAAACATAGAAATAAAGATGAGAAAAGTAAACATGATTATAAATTGTACTATTTTGTTTTTAGACTCCAGGCACTCACCTTGCACCCCCACTTTTGAGACAGCTGATTTAGAAAGAGCACGTGGTATAGGAGAGAAAGCACATAGTGTTTTTTAAAAAAATTTTTTTTGTGGTGAAATATATCATAAAACATTTGCCATTTCAACTATTTTTACATGTATAATTCAGTGATATTAATTACATTCACCATGGTGAACGTCAGTCCCGTTCTTGTTTCCAATTTTTTTCAACACCCTTAAAAGAAACTCAGTAACTCTTAAGTATACCTTCCTGTTCCCTCCTTCTCCTGCTAAACCTGGTAACTGCTAATAAACTTTGGTTTCTATGCATTTACCTATTGTAGATAATTGATATATATAGTGTATAAATGGGTTCATAAAATATTTGCCCTTTTGTGTCTGACGTTTTTGCTTAGCATGATGTTTTCAAGGTTTATGCGTGTTGTATCATGTATCAGTACTTTATTTCTCTTTATGGCTGAATAATATTCCATTGTATGGGGATATACCACATTTTGTCCATTCGCCTGTTAATGAACACTTGGATTGTTTCCATCTTTGGCTATTGTGAATAATGCTGCAGTGAACATTGGTAAAAGTATTTGTTTGTGTTTCTACTTTCAAGTATTTTGGGTATGTATACCAGGAAGTGGAGTCAGATCATATTGTAGTTCTGTGTTTAACTTTTTGAGGAACTGCCACGCTGTTTTTCACAGTGGCTACACCATTTTATGATTCCATCTGCACTGGATGAGAGCTCTGATTTCTGGACATTGTCACTAACACTTGATAATTTCCATTTTTCTGATAATACCCATCTTAGGAGTGAAGAGATAGATATCTCGTAGTTTTGATTTGTGTTTCCCTAATAGGAAGGTTGGGCAATCCTACTTCCGTAGTGATACTGCCTCAGAAACCCAGGGACGGGTCACTATGAGTCGGGGCCAACTCGATGGCACATAACATAACAACAAATGAATAATGATATTTAGCATCTTTTCATGTGCATATCAGCTGTTATTGTATCTTCTTTCATGAAATATCTATTTGAGTCCTGTGCCTATTTTTATTGAGTTATTTGTCTTTTCATTGTTGAGTTGTAGGAGTTTTTTTTTTTTTAAATATATTCTGGATATTAAATTCCTGTTTGATATAATGGATCCCCCCAAATTTTATCCCATTCTGTATGTTGTCTCTTTACTTTGTTGCTAAAGTCCTTTGATGCACAAAAGTTTTTGATTTTGTTGAAATCCAGTTTATTTTGTCTGTGTTGCTCATAATTTTGGTCTCATACCACATAGTGTTTTTTGAAGGAGTGTTTGCTAGATTTTTGGAGTGGTATTTGGATGACAAATTGAAAGAGAGGTAAATGGGGCAGATTGAGTGTAGGATGCATTGGGGACTAAACCAGAAAGCTATCTCTGACCATCTGTCTAAAATTGTTGGTGAGGTGATCACAAACCAAACTCAGAAGGATTAAAGCTCCCATTAGAATTGTCTTATCACTTCCTTATCATGCTGGACACCCAAGAATAGAGGAGAAAATATGGTACATACACAAGTTTATAAAATCGCTTTTGCATTTGAAAGACATTTAAACTATTTGAAAAGTGTAGACCTGAATTCAGTATTAAGAAAGGTAAGTTAATAATTTTGGAAGTGAAAAAGTGGAAATCAGTTGAAAGTACTGGACTTCACCTTGGCAAGGAGTGTGGAATGGTTAGAGGAATGATTTTGATTCCAGGTCCCAGGTAGAGTGAGCTGGGATCAATGGAGATACCAGGCAGAGGCTGACAGGGCAAAGCCCTGGGGTAGGGCACTCATGTTTATTATTGTGGAATATTTGCTGGTAAATAATTTTAGTTATCCTGCAAACTAATATTTGTAAAATTGTTAAATACTTTATCCCAGAGGAGAGACTATCAAGTTAACAAACAACTGGCTTCCTACCTGGAGAGAGCCCTATAGTGTGACGCAAGGTGGAATTCATCAGCCTTACAAACATAAGTAACCACCTCAGTAAGTGGCAAAGAATAAGAATATGAATATGAATATTTGGGATTATGGCTGGGGTAGATTGATCATCCACAATTTTCTAATAATCTCTGAGGCTGGCTGTAACTACAGTAATAAGCTGGAGATGCCAGACAGATTTAGAATTCAAATTGTTGCATTGAAGGACTAAAAGCAGGCTGTAGAAATAAATGATAGATTGCTCACAGCTTCATTTCCATTTGAGAGTGCTCAAAATTATCTACTTAGGACTGAGTGGAACGTGGATTTTGACAGCATTTTGACAGTGATGACATTTTATTGATTATCTGCAAATAAAATATTTGTTGCTGGAGTATTTTCAGCAGAAGCCTTTCACAACAACAGAGAAAAAAGCTTCTGGAAATAGGACTAACTGGTGGGCTAAATATTAAAGAACCAAGGAAATAGCAAATGTGGCTCCTTAAGAATTTCCTTGAAAGGTTGAATATTTAGGGACTTAATCTTTAGAAAAGATTAGGTCAGGGAGATTATTACCAGGGAGCTCTGGTAGTGTAGTGCCGAAGGCACTTGACTGCTAACCAGAAGGCTGGCGGTTGAAACCCACCAGCCCACTCCTTGGAAGGAAGGTGGGGCAATCTATTTCCGTAATGATACTGCCTTGGGAACCCAAGGTTGGGTCGTTGTGAGTCGGGTCCGACTCCATGGCACATAACAACAACAAGAACAACAACATTTAGAAGTATTCAGCACTGGGAAAGTTTCCTTAAATGGAATCATGATATACTTCAGAGAACACTAGTAGTAAGTATTCCTATCCCTAGTTTTGCATTAAAAAAAAGTCTTAATTACTTTCATAAATAGTTTATTTATGTCTGGGATGGGAAATTTGAGAAATCTTAGTAGTTGATAAATCCTTAGAAGTGACGGAAATAGAATTTAAAATTAGTAAAATAAAGACATAGGGTTGCTGGGAGTCCTTAGGAAAATCAGACTTGAAAAGAGTGAATCAAGGAAAAGTTATGCTGATTCCAGAAACATTACTCATAGGGAAATTCAGTGGAGCCTTTCCTCACTCTTTGAATAAAAAACCGTGGGAGCATCTTGCAGAGGGCCTGACCTGTGTTCATAAATCCTGAATCTTCTTTGCCACAGTTTGTGCAGTTAAGAAAGATGTCATACTAACACGTGGCTCTAGTTTACAGATTATGACCTGCCATAACCTAGTTCAAGGATGTGGGAAAGGTACAACATTCAGAACTCTGTGCTTGTAGAAATGAATGAAGATATTTTTCTGAGTGACTGCTGGCAGATTATTTGTTCACATTAGGTCTCAATTTCCTTATCTGAAAAAGGCTTGTTGTAATAATCTCTGAAACCTCCTTTTGGTTCTGAATGTGTCCATTTTGAGTAGATGATGATGGTAGGAAGGAGCTCTGGTGTCACAGTGTCTAAGGCATTTGACTGTTGGCGGTTCAAACCTGCCGCCACTCTGCAAGAAGAAGATGAGGCAGTCTACTTCCATAAAGATTTACAGGGTTCCGGTAAGATGGCGAAATAGGCAGAAAGACTGCACAGACCCTCTTCAACAAAGAAAAGGGAAACCAATTAACACATATACAGAAGATAATCCTGGACCCCTGAGCTTTGAAAGGAAGGATATAAAAGTGGACTAAACTCCAACCAGCAGGAGAATTTGCATGAAAATACCAAAAAAGGAGACATTCAGAGCTCTGGTCTGGCAGCGATCCTGATGGCACAGACAGCTTGAATATTTGCCGAGTGGTGGTAGGACCCAAGAATTAACCTAAAAATCAGCCCTGCTAGCCAGGGACTGCACGGAGGACTGCTCTGATGGCTGGTGAATAAAAGGGGAAAGAGCGAAGCAGAAGGCAGGCTGAGCTGTGAACTTTTGTCTGTCTGGAGGGTGCAGCCATTTTGAATGTTTACAAGTGGCTTGACCATTTTGGATATTTAAAGCGGCACCATTCTCCCAGATTCCAGGGACTTCAGAACAGGCTCCACTTGCTGAGAACCGCAAGGACATTCCAGACACGGATGACTGGAAAGGTGCAACATTCCCCTTGTTACTCTTATACCCCACACCCTCTTGGTGAACAGAGTTGTGGCCATCCCTCACTCTGACCCACCTTCTAGGCCGGCAGGAATTCCATCTCAGTCTGTGTGCCCAGACAGAACCTGGGTGCCATGCCCCATCCTGCCCCGATTTTTTCTTTCTTTTTTCTTTAGTTTGTTTGTCTGTTTTAAAACTACTATTGTTATTATTACTTTTGTCCTTTTTATTATTCTTCTTTATTCTACCCTTCCCAGGTTCTAGTTTTCAGCGTTTTTTCTTTTCCCTGTTCCTGGTTGTAATTTTTTTTTCTTTCTTGAGGTTAATCCTGTTCTTTGTTTTTCTTTTTGTGGTTTTCCCATTTTTTTCTTCATTATTTTCCTTCTCTACCTTTTTTCTCTTATTGCCCTCTTTCCAGTTATTGCAGTG
>NW_006921671.1:5867187-5917530 GCF_000298275.1 Orycteropus afer afer
CGACTCGACGGCACTTAACAACAACAACAACAACAAAGGGAGTCCTCTGAACAACCAAGATAGCAAACAACAACATTAATATACAAGATGACATAACCCAGAAACTACAGCTATGGACATATCCAAAGTAAAATAAGCTTACAAGATTATAAACAGGGAACCAGAGATGTCAATTGGCAAATGAGGACAACTGCAAATCAAAAAGAGGGAATATAAACCTCCAAGAAAAATGATAAGTCTTCACATTATAATAAAAAAGAGGATGAGCACAAATATTCAGCAAATACTAAAACAACAGCAACAAAGGAAATGATAACATGATTCATAAACATAATGCGCTCAGCACAGAAAATATTACGGAACAAAAAAACCAGGGACAGCATGAAAAAACACGTAACAAAATGACAGCAACCAAGTCATACTTGTCAACAATTACGCTAAATGTTAATGGATTAAATGCACCAGTCAAGAGACAGAGAGTTGCAGATTGGATAAGAAAACAAAACTCATCAATATGCTGTTTACAAGAGATGCACCTTAGAGGCAAAGACAAAAATAGACTAAAAGTCAAAGGTTGGAAAAAGATGTATCAAGCAAATGGCAACCATAAAAGAGCAGGAGTGGGAATATTAATTTCTGATCAAATTGACTTTAAAACAAAAACTACCATATGAGACAAGGAAGGACATTACATAATTATTCAAGAATCGATTGAACAAGAAGATAAAATAATAAATATCTATGGACCCAGTTAAAGAACCCCAAAATACAGAAATCAGACTTTAAAAGAGTTGAAAGGCACATAGATGACTCCACGGTCATAGCGGGAGACTTTAATACACCACTTTCAATGAAAGATAGAACAACTGGAAAGAAACTCAACAAAGATGCAGAAGAGCTAGACAATACAATCTACCAACTTCGCCTTATAGACATCTACAGAGCATTTCACCCAACAACAGTACAATATACATTCTTTTCCAGTGCACATGGAATATTCTCCATGACAGATCATATGTTAGGCCATACAGCAAGCCTTCATAAATTTAAAAACATTGAAATACTGCAAAGCATCTTCTCAGATCATAATGCTGTCAAATTAGAAATCAGCAATATGAAGCTGAACGGAAAAAGAGCAAACACATGGAAACTGAACAACCCCCTACTTAAGAAAGACTGGGCAAGAGAAGAAATAAAAATGAAATTTCAAAATTCCTTCAGTCAAATGAGAATGAAAACACAACATACCAAAATCTTTGGGAGACAGCAAAAGCAGTGATCAGAAGCCAATTTATAACAATAAATGCACACATCAAAAAAGAAGAGCCAAAATCAACACTTTAAACCATATCTCCAACAATTAGAAAAAGAACAGCAAAAAAAGCTTACAGTCACCCGAAGAAAGGAAATAATCAAGATTTGAGCAGAAATCAATGAAACAGAAAATAGACAATAGACAAAACAAGACTAGAAGTTGGTTTTCTGAAAAGATTAAAAAAATTGACAAACCACTGGCAAATTTAACAAAGGAAAAGAGGGAGAGAATACAAATAACATGAGTAAGAAACAAAATGGGTGACATCACAAAAGAACCAACTGAAATAAAAGGGATAATATCAGTATACTATAAAGAGTTATACTCCAACAAATTTGAAAATCTGGAAGAAATGGACAGATTTCTAGAAACATGGCACTTACCTAAACTAATACAGACTGATGTGGAAAAGTTGAATAGATCCATAACAAAAGAAGAAACTGAACAGGTCATCAAAAAATTACCAACAAAAAAAAAGACTTGGTCCAGATGGTTTCACTGGAGAATTCTACCAAATATTCAGAGAACAGCTGACACCAATCCTGCTCAAACTATACCAAAACATAGTACAGGGTAGAATCCTCCCTAACTCATGTTATGAGGCAAGCATAACCTTGATACCAAAACCAGGCAAAGACATCACCCAAAAGGAAAACTATAGACCAATATCCCTCAAGAATATAGATGAAAAAATCTTCAACAAAATCCTAGCCAATAGACTCTAACAATATATCAAGAAAATCAATTCATTATGATCAAGTGGGGTTCATATCAGGTATACAAGGATTGTTCAACATTAGAAAAACAATCAACATCCTCCACCATATAAATAAAGAAAAATAACCATGTGATCTTCAGAAAAGGCATTTGATAAAATCCAACACCCATTCCTGATCAAAATTCTCAGCAAAATAGGAATAGAAGGGACATTCCTCAACATAATAAAAGGCATCTATGCAAAACCAACAGCCAACATTATTCTCAATGGAGAGAGACTGAAACCATTTCCCTTGTGAACAGGAACCAGACAAGGATGTCTTCTATCACCACTTCTATTCAACATTGTACTAGAAGTCCTAGCCAGGGCCATAAGGCAAAAAAGGGAAATCAAAGGCATCCAAATTGGTAAGGGAGAAGTCAAACTTGCTCTATTTGCTGATGATATGATCCTATACCTAGAAATCCCAAGAGACTCGGTCAAAAATCTACTGGAACTAATTGAGAGATGTAGCATTGTGGCAGGATACAAGATCAGTATCCAAAAATCACTTGGATTCCTCTACACTAGCAAAGAGATGGCTGAAAAGAAAATGAGGAAATCAATACCATTTACAATAGCTGCCAAAAAACAAACAAACAAAACTTGGGAATAAATCTTACCAGGAACACAAAAGACCTTTACAAAGAAAACTATAAAAACTATTTCAGGAACCCATAAGAGATCTGCATAAATGGAAGAACATACCATGCTTGTGGATAGGAAGATTGAACATTGTGAAAATGTCAATTCTACCCAAAGGAATCTATGCATTCAATACAGTCCCAATCTAGATCCCATCAACATTTTTTCAGGATATGGAAAAACCAGTCACTAACTTTATATGGAAAGGAAAGAGACCTCAGATAAGCAAAGCACTATTGAAGAAGAACAAAGTAGGAGGTCTCACACTGGCAGATCTCAAAACCTACTGTATAGCCACAGTAGTCAAAACTGCCTGGTATTGGTATAATGCCAGACATAGACTAATGGAATAGAATTGAGAACCCAGAAATAGCTGACCATGAATGAACCTGTGGTCAGCTGATCTTTGATAAAGGGCCTAAATCCATTAAATGGGAAAGAGGATGTTTGTTTAATAAATGGTGCTGGCAAAACTGGAGATCCATTGGCGGAAAAATGAAACAAGATCTGTACCTCATACCACTGTACCTCCAGATGGAGCAAAGACTTAAATGTGAAACCTAATACTATTAAGTTCCTCAAGGAAAAATAGGGGCTGTAATAGGGGCATAAATAGACTATCAAGCATAACCCAAAATGCACAAACAGCAGAGGAGTAACTAGATGAATGGGATCTACTCAAAATTAAATTTTTATGTGCTTCCAAAGACTTCTCCAAAAGAGTCAAAGGAGAACTGACAGATTGGGAAAAAATATTTGGCAATGACATATCTGACAAGGGACTTATCTCTAGAACTTATAGAAAACGCCAACATCTCAATAACAAAAAGACAAATAATCCAATTAAGAAATAGGCAGAAGACATGAGTAGACACTACCAAGGAGGATATTCAGGTGGCCAACAAACATGAAATGCTCACAATCATTACCCATTTCAGAGATGCAAATCAAAACAACAATGAGATAACATCTTGCCCCAGGACTAACAGCAAAGTTCAAAAAGACACAAAATAATAAATGCTGACAAGAATGTGGAGAGATTGGGACTCTTGTACACTGCTGGTGGGACTGTAAAATGATACAACCACTGTGGAAAGCAGTATGGTGATTCCTTATAAAGTTGGAATTAGTAATACCATTTGACCCAGCTGTTTCATTGCTAGATATATATCCTAAAGAAGTGAGAGCTGTGACAAGAACAGACATATGCACACATGTTCATCTCAGCACTATTTACAATAGCAAAAATATGGAAGCAAACTAGATGTCCATCAACTGAGGAATGGATAACCAAACTATGGTACATACACACAATGGAATACTATGCAACCCTGAAGAATAATGTAGAATCTGCAAAAACATCACACAACATGGATGAACTTGGAGGACGTTATGCTGAGTGAAATAAGTCAGTCACAGAAGGACAGTATTGTATTAGTTCGTTATTGTAAAAGTCAAGGAAGGTTTATCTATGGAAGGAAATTTTCTTTGTTGCTTACCAGGGGTGGGAGGGTAGGGTAGGGAACACTGTTAGATAGGTAGAGATAAGTATTGATTTGGGTGAAAAGAAAGGAAATGTACCAAATGTGAGTGATCAACGTGGTAGCACTGAGGAAGAGGAAGACAGAGAGAGGTACATGGGAGGTGCAGACAACAAAGATGAACCCTTTTGCACATACACTACTGTGTTGTCAGTGAAGGCAAACACGGGTATATGGGTGGATAGATGGGTGGACAGGGTGAACTATTAGGTATGTCTATGAAATGGGGAGTGTACCCAAGACCATGTATTTGTTGTTGTTGTTGTTATGTGCTGTCGAGTCGGCCTCGACTCATAGCAACCCCTCCTTGGGTTCCCGAGGCAGTATCACTACGGAAGTAGGATTGCCCAACCTTCCTTCCGAGGAGTGGCTAGTGGGTTTGAACTGCCAGCCTTCTGGTTAGCAGTCAAGTGCCTTAGGCACTATGCTACCAGGGCTCCCAAGTATAGGGTAGAAAAAAAAGAAAAAAGATTTACAACCTTGGAAATCCAACAGGATTTGCTGAGAGTCAGAATTGACTCAATGGCAGTAGGTTTGGTCTTTTTTGCTTTTTGATGATAGTAATGCAACGCAGCACTACGCACTGCTGTCGAGTTGGATCCAACTTATAGCATCCCCACCTTGGATTTCAGAGGCGGTATCACTATGGAAGTAGATTGCCCAACCTTCTGAGGAGTGGCTGGTGGGTTTGAACTGTCAGCCTTCTGGTTAGTAGTCAAATGCTTTAGTCACTACGCCACCAGTTGCGTTTTGTGTGTTTTGCATTTTATTTTGTATGTTCCAAGTCCTTATGTATAATAGTTCCTTCCATCATCATCTCATTCACTCTGAATGATACCCATGAGGCAGGGATATGATTATTCTCGTTTTACAAATATGAGAGAGTAACCTGGACAAGGTCCTTCAGCTACCACTTACTAGTGGCTGAGGTGAATACACTGAAAAATGGTGATAATAATAATGAGTGATTCATTGTAAATTTTGAATAAAATGAAAAAAGTCAGTGTTTTGTGTATTATTGCTGTTAGTTGCTATAAAGTTGGTTCTGATTGATGGTGATCCAGGTACAAGAGAACACAATATTGCCCTGGCCTTGCACCGTCTTGATGAATCCATTGTTATGAACATTGCGTCTTTTGAGTGCCTTCTAACCCAGGTAGCTCATCTCTCAGCACTATATGTTAGTATTCTTTTGTGATCTATGGTGTTTTCAGTGGCTAATTTTTAGAAGTAGATTGCCAGGCCTTTCTTCCTAGTCTGACTTTGTCTGGAGGTTCTGCTGAAACCTGGCTACGGGTGACCCTGCTGGCTTTGAAATACTGGTGGCGTAGTTTCCAGCACCACAGCAGCATGTAAGTCACCACAGTACTACAAACTGACAGGCTGGTGATAGTTTGGGTCTTGTTCTGTTTTCCTACAGGTTACTTAAACAAACAAACAAAAAAACCCAAACTTACTGCCATTGAGTTGAATCTGACCATAGCTACCGTCCTTGGGTTTCCAAGGCAGTATCACTATGGAATAGATTGCTCAGTCTTCCTTCTGAGGAGTGGCTGGTGCCTTCTGGTTAGCAGTCAGATGCCTTAGGCACTACGCCACCAGAGCTCCCGCAGGTTACTTAGAAGTAAAATAAACTTTTTAAAGATAGTGAGATCTCAAATTCTACCTTTGGAAAAGGAAACACTTATTTTTTGAATTGTTGGGAGTTGAGCACAGGGGCAATCAATGACACTTGTTCCCCTGTCACTCAGAATTCTGAATCAGCTGTGACAGAGAAGCAGGGAGAAAGAAGATGTCTGGAATTCACATTTCACCTTTTTTATTGATGTGACTTAAATATATGTCAATAATTGGCTTCCTAAGACAGAATTCCACAATAGATGGACTTGCTTTCTTGCTCACAGGCAATGGTGAACCACTAAGGCTTCGCCATATGGCAGCCTGTCCCCATATAACCATAATGCTCAAGAAGAATTAATTGTGTGCTTCCAGAGGGTGGGTGGCTTGGCACCCAAGAAAGAAGAGGATGGGACCCCCCATCCACAGTTTCTATTCCTAACTTCATGGATTTCGGGTAAAGCTCCTAACCAACTTCATGGATTTAATAACTCCCTAGTGATGGTAGGCTAGCTAGAGGCATGTTTTCCACATAAAAGGAAATAGAGGAAATAGGAACTAGGCGCAACCCCCCCACCCCATAATGCTTCTGTTTCCCAAGACCAACATCATCCTGGGTAAATTGCTTTCTTCTGCTGGAAACAATGGCTTTTGTAAAAATGAGGTTGAAAAACAAAACAAAAAAAACAACAACCAAACAAAGCATAGTGTTGTTGCTGAGGGTTGAGCTGTTGTTTCCATTTTAGTAGAAGCCAAAGTAAAATATTCCAGCATACATTATTCACTAAGAAAGTCGTTGTAAGTAATTGTGCTAATAGCAGTGTCTTTCAGAAACTGGAAAGACATGTCAAACACATGTCTTTAGAACCTTAAAATACCTTGGTGCTTCTCGAGTTTCTTTGGGAGATGATGAATAGATGGAAGGTTTCGTGTAAACAGATGCTGCACCTTCCATTGTGCCAGCTGAAGGCTTTGCCGTGCAGGAGACCCAGCCGTGCTGGAGACCTAGTTTGGGAATTGTTTTTTCCCTTCACGTGCTTTTTTTTTTTTTCCTTAATAGAAATGGAAGATACTCACAGGGACCATTTTTGTGAGCAACCGACTTGTTAGTTTCTAAAGTAACATTTTCATTCAGTAAGTAAAATTTGTCCAACTAAATTATTCATAGGAATTACAAAACTTATCACTTAGAGTTGATGTTGGGATATTCAGGTCATTTAGGAGGCTGTGGTTAAAAATAAAATGACCTAAATATATAACTCTACTTTTTTTTTTTTTGTAGGGGAGTGTTAAGCTTTTAATTTTTGTTTGACATTGGTCCTAATTTGGTTTCTATGGGAGAATAGCTACTCTTTTAGTGTTCTAAAAGAAACACTGAAAACCTCTTTCTTCTCTTCTGTGGACATATCCCATAGTATATATGCCTCTATTTTTGTAGCCAAGTTTATAAGCTCTGTATCCTTTCTGATGCATGAGGGATTATGTGAGTCACGGAAACTGGAGAAGGTGGTAAGCAAATGACTCTCCTCCAAGAAAAATGGAAGACAATTTGTTAATTGTTCTGATCATTTCTGATATGCTTTGAAGCATTTGAAATATGAGCTTGTCCCAATCTGCGTTTGAGCTGGGTTAGTAACTGGAGCATAAAATGTTGAAAATCAATTATGTATTTAGGGAGGATGAAACAGGCTGACATATTGAAGGGGTATTGTATTCTCTTTGGTGGGCAAAGCAGGGCAGTTACATCATATTCCTGTGGTAAAAGTATGTCCCAGGGGGGCAAGACAGATGATAAACACATCCTGATAAACCCAAACTTCACAGAACATGAGAATATTTATAAAATCCTTGCTATTTGTCCTGGGAAGAAGTCCTATCCTAAAAATTGGCTCTGCTTTTTTGTTGACTGATAAGCAAAGAATTTGATATGTTGTTTTATCCGTAGTTGGCCCTGATTTCTAGCAGTGTGGTAAATTTGCAATGCATTGTACATTCCCCATTCCGGTTATGTGGTGATCTCTTGAAGTAGAGGGCAGAGAGAGTTTCAAATTTCTTCTGTAACCCCACCGTGCTGACTGGCTACATGGCAGTTTGTGGATTTGCAGTATACTTGCTTGGATGTTTTCTTAAGTTCACTTTATGGGTGAGGCACCTGAGGATTGGCTTGTGTTGAGTCCAAAGCCACAGCATGGCTTTGTAAGCAGCAGATCTGGGGTTACTTTCTCTTTCTGTCTCTTAATTCAGTATGTTTCCTGCCATGCTTAGTACTTATTTGTAGTTTGGTTTATATGCATCATGGACAGGGACCGCCAAACCTTCTACTCGATGCACTAGCCACTCTGCTGCTTGCAACCTTCCTGTCTGATTTGTAGAAATGGAAGCCATTTCTTAGATGGTGACCATTTTGCTTGAGGCTGTTTTTCAGTGAATTTAAAAAACACTTATCTTCTCTCCTTTTGATCCCTGGAGTATAAAAATACTTGTCATTTGGTGTACACATTGGTTTTGAAGATTTATAAACTGTGTGCTTTGCCTTTGATCTTTTCCCTTTCAAGAATACTTTTTTCCCTCCAAGCCAAGAAAAATGGCCAGTGACTGAGGGTTTATATAAAGGACGATAGCCATCTGAGTGGCTCATCTCTTACCTATCAGGCAGCAGTGGAAATAAGAAATCAAGGTGCCAGGAAGTTCTCCCACCCTGATTTTTGGTTGGTATTCAGAATGTAATATGGAAAAGCTAAAATATACTATACTATATCACTTTGAGTTTTCAGTAGTTTTTAAAGGGATTTTTTTAATGTCATACAAACATTTGTGTCCAGAAAGTAATAATTTATTTAAGAAATTCCCAAGTGTAATAGAAGTTTCTTCTTGGAGAGAGCTAGGTGCAATCTGTGATTCAGAGTTGTAAACTCTCAGGGGATGGCCCTGTAAATGTAGGAAACAAACATTGACACTGGTTCTCAGTTAGAAACCGAACACAAACTAGATATGCCTTTCTTGTTTTTCTCAGATTAATTGCCATTTGCAAACTAGTGTAGTGCCTAATTCATTTGACTATTAACCAGAAGGCTGGCGGTTCAAATCTACTAGCCACTCCTCGAAAGGAAGCTTGGGCAATCAACTTCAGCAGTGATTACTCCTCGGAAACCCGAGGAGGGGTCGCTATGAGTTAGATCTGACTCCATGGCAGTGAGTTTGTTTTTTGGTTATTTTAAAATGAAAGACATGTGTAGGGTGTAGAAAGCAGTAGTGTGTAGAAATTTTAAAATAAGACTCCCCATGGGATGGTTTGGGACATTCTTTGGAGCCTGTTGATTTATAGCCTAAGGGGGCTCTTAGTGTGTGTGTGCACATGTCCGTGTGGGTTTTGAATACTATTACAGATAAGGCAAGGAGATCAAAACCTCTTGTCAGTGCTGCCCAGCATCCCACAGTTCAGAGGCAGCCAATTACATAGAACTTGGCAGGAAGCTTCCCATTTTGTATATTTGCTGAGAGAAAAGAGAGACTGAGGAGTCTGTGTTGAACATTTTATAATGAAGGAAGAACAGCCTGACTGCTGTAGACAGGTATTAAAAGTCTATCCCACCAGCCTCATACTGTATTTGCTACAGATACATCTCCATGAGGCCTCCAGATTGAAAAGAAAGCCCACTGTTGTGTTGCACAGCTGTTAAAATAGTTAATACTGTTCTTCCCAAACTATTTTGGGTTTTGCAGTATTGGCTTTTGAGAACATGAATGTATATAGTATATTTGCAATCTTTGGGGTAATTAATTTTAGAAAATAGCAATAGGCCAAATTCTATAGGCACTAGTAATCCTTAAGTTGTATCTATATTCACCATGTGCCATTTTCTTTTTGATCATAAAATAATCTGATAGGTAACGTTAAAGTATTAAAGCTTTAAGATAGAAGTTTGAAAGTCATGTGCCTTCAGGGACCAGAAGGTAGTAACATCTAACATTTATAGAGCAGTTACTGTGTATCTGTGGCACAATGAATTACTTAATATAGGCCTTTTAGCCATAGTCTTTGTGACTCCCACACAGTGACTGGATGGGACTATGCAAATAATGTGCTTGTGGCCCGACAACAGGAGTGAGCTCTCCCAGTGTAGTGGTTAACGCATTTGGCTGCTAACTAAAAGGTCGGTGGTTTGAACCTACCAGCCGTTCTGCTGGAGAAAGATGAGGCAGTCTGCTTCCATAAAATTTACGGCCTTGGAAACCCTATGGGACAGTTCTGCTCTGTCCTGTAGGGTTGCTATGAGTCAGAGTGACTCATTGGCTGTGAGGTTTTTTTTTGTTTGGTTTGGCCCACCAGGAAAACTGGAGAGCTTGCTATTAATGCAAATAAGGTATACTTAACCTGTTACAATGAAGGTTATATTTCAACTTGACTGGGCCATGATTTTCAGTGGTTTGGCAGATATGCAGTTATGTAATTTGGCAATTTTATAATGATGTAATTATCCTCCATTTTGTGATGTGCCTCTATGCCTGTGGTTATGGTCTCATTTGAGAGTGAGTTGCCTATTGTGTTAATGAGGCTGTATTGGGGTGGGAATCACCACCTTATGAGAGGGTATGACTCAAGTCACCCTTATGCTGGTCACCACCCTTTGCACCCTTGCACTGCCTTGCTCAAGTAAGGGGAGTTCCCTTGCAGGTAGGGTTTGCATCTAGTATGTGTGAATGCGCTGGCAAGGTTCTCTCTCTTGCTCTGCATCCTGCATCTGGCGCGTCATCATATGACCTCTGGTTTTAGAATCTGAGCGAGCAGTCTGTTGTCCAACTTGATTCACCAGCTTCTGCAGCCTTGTGAACCAGCAGCTTGTTATCCAACTTGCTTGATTTGGGTTCGTCAACCCCTATAACCATGAGTCAGTAGAAGCCTCCAGCCTGATACCTGATTCACATATTTGGGACTTGCTGGCCTTCACAACTGCATAAGCTATTTCCTTGATGGTTCATGAGTTCTATGAGACACTGCAGTGAATTATAGGACCCAAAGATAGGAGAGAGAGTGCTGAGGGAAGGAGGAATAGTTGATATTAGAGATGATGGAATGGTATAGTAGTTTGGAAAAGCTGGAATTTTTGGAACATATTTAATCTCAGCCTCATAGGAATCAGCTTTGTGCTGATCCTTCTAAGAAATCACTTACACTCAGCTCTAAGTGTTTGGCAGATGACAACAGATGTATCAGATGATCTTTTATCAGCCTGAGGAGATACACAGGTTTCCCCTGCTATCTATAAGTAGTGTTCTTATGAAACCTTTAGTAAACCAAAGTGGTATAAAGCAAAGAAGTGATTAACCATTAATTTATATGGGAAAAAAGTTTTGAGCATTTTCAGTCTCAAAAAACCCACCAAGTCATACCAAATAACACATAAAACCTGAAATAACACTAACATAGTCTTCACAGACACAGTTCAAGTCTATGGTGACTTGATGGTGAGATGCTGGGTGTAGTACCCAGGAAGGAACTGAGCAACACCGCTTTCACTGCTTGGGGTGTGTGCTGCTGCTTTAATGACTAGTTGCAAAATTAAGACTTATCACTAGTTTTGCTTTTTGCCTTTTTTCTTTAAAGTGAATATCCTCTTTGTATTTCTTTCCATTAGTGAAAACAGGTACTAATGTAAGGTAGGTCTTTTGTAAAAGCGAAGTGGCATAAAGAGAACTTTCAAAAGGCAGGGGATACTTGTATACAATTTTTTTCCCTCTTTTTTTGAACATTTTATTGCGGTTTGGATGAAAATTTACAGAGCAAATTAGTTTTCCATTCAACAGTTTATGCATATTTTGTTTCCTGACGTTAGTTGCAATCCCTTCGATGTTACTTGGATGTTATTGATACTCTAGCTTTGCAGATGGGAAACTGAGGCCCACAGAGATGAATTACTTGCCATAGCTAGGATGTGGCACATCTGGGATTACAGTTCAGAAGTCTCTGCTCTACAGCTGAGTTCCTTAGAGCTACTTGCACTATGCATAAGTGAAGCTCATGAGTGAGGAAGGGAGGATCTTTAGTTTCAGTTTTGGGCTTAATTAAGGGACTGGTGGAAGTGGAATTGCTACTCTTGATTGGGAATGTGGGCTCAGTACTGCTAGCTCCTCCAACAGTTTGAAAAGAAGCTAAAGATCCTTATTTATGGATAACCTCCCAACTTCCAAGTTTAAGAACCTAATTTAATAAAAAAAGAAAACAGGTGGAGCAAATAGAATATCTATGGGCCACTAGTTTAAAACCTTTGTTCTAGGAGTATCAGGATAACCTTTTACTTATCCAGGCTCCTCAACTCATTATACTTTTGGGACACTGGTCACTTGCCATTATTTGTACCCAAAGGCAGGGTCTTGCTGCTCTTTGCTTCCCCAGGTACGACTTTCATATAGCACTTTTCAGTCAGTGTTTGTTGAGTGAATGAGTCTCTATAGCACTCAGTTTTTTTCTGTGTGCTGCTAAGAGTTCACTAAAGTCTAATTTAAAACAAAGCACAGCCAGCTGATTTTGAGAAGCTCATATCCTTTCATAATAACCAAAACCAAAAAACCAAACTCATTGCCGTCGAGTCAGATATGACTCATAGTGACCTCTCCTTGGGTTTCCGAGGTGGTATTTCTACGGAAGTAGATTGGCCAGCCTTCCCTCCGAGGAGTGGCTGGTGGGTTTGAATTGCCAGCCTTCTGGTTAGCAGTCATATGCCTTAGGCGCTAGCTTTATAATTAATTTATTGTTTCATTTTGGGCCCCTTTCATTTAACGAGGCTGATTAAAACAGAACTTTAAAGTGTTTTTTGTTTGCTTTTTCTCTTTAGAGAGCTCCACCAAAGAGATTCAAATGTATGCTCCTGTAGAACACCTGCAAACCTGAACTTGTTTTAATAAGAGCTGCCAGCATTTTTTGACATGCTTACTCCATGTTAGCCACTGTTTTAAGGGTTTTGCATGTGTTTTTTTCTTTTAATTTGAAGGCAGTCAGTTGAGAATTTGTGAACTTAGATTGACTTTTAGAACTAGAAGGGTTTGGACATCATGTAATCCAATTAGTTGATTTTATGTATAAAGCTGTTCTCAAGGGCTAGTGAATTTGAGACTAGGCCAAAATCATACATTGGTTGTATGCTGTAGCCAGAACTCTCATGATCACACACATTTCGTTCGTTGGGAATACTGTAGCCACAACCCTATTGGACACACTGGTACTGGTGTGGACTGGATTTAGATTATCCACTGTGAAATGGGAGTCCCTGAGTGACACAAACGTTAAGCACTGAACCATTAACTGGGTATGTTGATGGTTTGAACCCACCCAGTGGTTCCTTGGAAGAAAGACCTGGCAATTTGCCTTAACCATACTTTATCATACTGTCCACATGCAAGAGAAGCATAAACAGTACAGATTGGCATACAATTAAGGGCTAGAGTGTGAGATATAGGCCAGAATTGAATGTTTGAGGACGAATGGCCAGGGGACATGTAAACTCCATGAAACAAAATTAAAAAACCTAAGACTGCTAGAAAATTTTCCAAGAGAATTTATGTTGTTGTTGTTGTGATGTGCCATCGAGTCAGCCCCAACTCATAGCGACCCCTCCTTGGGTTTCCGAGGCATTATCACTAGGGAAGTAGATTGCCCAACCTTCCTTCCGAGGAGTGGCTGGTGGGTTTGAACCACCAGCCTTCTGGTTAGCAGTCAAGTGCCTTAGGCACTATGCTGCCCAGAGCTCCTAAGAGAATTTATAGCAAGATCATTATCTTTAGTAATTAAAAAAATAAATAAATAAAAAGAGTTCTGTTACCTAAAAATAGGTTTGAAAACCAGTATATCTTACTTTATTTTACTTGCTTGCAACAACCTTTGGAGGTCTTTTTATACCTACTTTTATCACTGAAGACCTGAAGGGTGATGGGAGGGGAAATGACTCCTTGAAGGGGTAGAGCACCACTTCTCAGGGGTGTGGCCACCCTTTTTCAAACTGTGCTCTGCCACTCTATCACTTAGGAGATGTGGGTATCGCAGATGTACAGTTATCTGTCAGTAGCAGTCACGTTATCCAGCACTCAATTGGAACTGTGGAATTAAGTAGGAAAGCCCACTAAGCAGTCTGAAATAGATTCATACAGGAATGTCCTGAGTGCGCACTTAGAGCCTCTTTTCTCTTACCTTGAGGCCATTTCAATTCATCATGTGTGTCTTGGTGTTCTATCCATAAGAAATGACAAGCTAGAAATTACAGGTGGAGGCAGGGTGAAGGGGCTAGCATGTTTCATTGCTGGGACATCAGTTTGAGAAGAACACAGGCTTTGCAGCCTCATAGGTCTTTGTAATATACCTTGACAGGTCAATAACTACTTTTGCAATAACTATCCATCCCACTGCCATCGGATAGATTCCAACTCATAGCAACCATATAGGACAAAGTAGAACTGCCCCCCATAGGGTTTCCAAGGCTGTAAATCTTACGGAAGCAGAATGCCTCATCTTTCTCCCATGGAGGGGCTAGTGGATTTGAACCACCAACCTTTTGGTTAGCAGTTGAATGCCTTAACCACTGTGCTGCCACCAGAGCTCCTGGACTCCAGGCTAGGTCTTAATAAAATCCACAATATTTATCAGGTGCATAATATGTACCAGGTCCTGCATCTATGATGATAAATTAGAGTCCTGTTCTAGCTGTCAGCCAGAAGTACACATGTTTTCATGTACAAATCAGAGTGTAATATGAGGCATGGAAGAGATATGGATGGGATGTAGTAGGAGCACAGCGAAAATTGAGATCTCTGCTTTGGAGTGAAAGGTCTTGGGGAATGAATAGGCGTTGTGCAGGTGGAGGAAAAGGACATTACAGATAGAGACAGGTGTGCGTATGCTAGTAAGGTAGCTAGAATCTGGGTAGAAGGCTTTAGAAAAATTTTTACTCCAAATGATTACTGAAATTTTCAAATTCACATTATAGTGAGGAGTATGATAAACCATCATATACTCACCAACCGCTTCACAAGTAACATTTTGCCAATTTTGTTTCATTAACCCTGCTTTGTTGTTTGTGGTTGGAGCATTTTAAACACATCCTATGTATTATGTAATTTCACTTTTAAACATTTCCGCATGCCTCTCTAACTAATAAAGATTCCCCCTAAACCTTTATCACACAACAAAATAAGGATAATTATAATTACTTAATATCATTCAGTATTGAGTCTGTATGTACATTTAACCTATTAACACGTTTTATACTTAAAAGGACAGTTTTGTTATCTAAAAGATCCACTTAATTATCATACTTACTGTTGCAGGGATGTTGAATAAATGGGACTTTAATACCATCTTTTTATTCCTTTCTTTAGGAATGTCATGTAATTTATCTGGTCTTATTTATAATAATCATTTTGATTCAGACTAGTGCCAATGGAGGTCCTAGCCTTATAACTTTTTACATTGATTTGTATGCAGCACAACCTGTTCTGAGATCCAGGGAGAACTCAAATTCTGAGGGCTAGGTTATAAATGACTTCGGATACTTTGATCAGATCCACTTGTTTTTCCCTCTGTTTTTAGCTTGTTTAGTTCATAAGTTTCAAGTGTGAGGTTTGTTCTATGTAATATCACCCCTCCAGTCTTTGAAAGCTGTTAACCTTGCATGCCTTTTTGGCTTTGACCAGCTCAGTCCTTACTGGATGCCAGGTTTGGTTCAATTCCCCACAGGGCTGGCTGGACCCTTCAGGGCTTGACCTATGCCTTGACCTTCTTTATGATTTTCCTTGATTGCTTCAACCTACAGAATGGCCTGTCCCCTGCTATTCTTCCTGTTGTGCACTCTAACCTTATGGTGTAGTAGAAGAGATAGGAACTTTGAAGCCAGAGTCACCTGAATGTCTGAGCCTTTTACCCGCTTTCTTGTTGGTTGCCACAGAGTCAGTTCTGGCTCATGGTGACTCTGTGGGTGCAGAGTAGAACTGTGCTCCATAGTTTTCAAGGCTGTGGCCGTGTGGAAGCAGATCGCCAGGCCTGTCTTCTGAGGTGCCTCTGTGCAAGTTTGCACTGCCAACCTATTTTTTTTTAATTATATATTTTATTGTGTTTTAGGTGAGCGTTTACACAGCAGATTAGATTCTCATTCAACAATTCATACACAGATTATTCTGTGCCATTGGTTACAGGCCCCGCACAGGGTCAGCACTTTCACCATTTCTACCCCACCTGCCCTGTTTCCACCTTTCCAGTTTCCCTGTTCCTCTTTGCCTTCTTAGCTTGGCTTTTGGGTAAATGTTGACCATTTGGTCTCCTGTAGTTGATTGTTTAAAGGAGTATATTCCTCATGGGTGTTATTGTTTATTTTTTAGGCCATCTATTATTTGGCTGAAAGTTGACCTCTGGTAGTAGCTTCAGTTCCAGGTTAAAAGGGTATCTTAGGGTGATGGTAGCATAGTGGCTAAAGCACTTGACTGCTAACCAGAAGGCTGGCGGTTCAAACCCACCAGCCACTCCTCAGAAGGAAGGTTGGGCAATCCTACTTCCGTAGTGATACTGCCTCGGAAACCCAAGGAGGGGTCGCTATGAGTTGGGGCCGACTCGACGGCACATAACAACAACAACAACCAGGGTGATAATATCAGGGGTTCCCATGGTCTCTTTCAGTCCAGTAAGTCTCATCTTTTTTATGAATCCGAGTTTGCGTCTACATTTTTCCCATCCTAACCTGGACCCTCTGTAATAGCCAGCTTTTCAGCTAGTAGTGGAGTGCTTCAGTGTTAGTACCACCAAGGGTAAAGGTTCATAATACAAAGCTCTTGTGGAGCTGTAACTGTTACATGACAAACTGAGTGGGCCTCTTCTTGTCTGGAGTAATAGTTAAACAGCCTCTCCTGAGAGCTTTATCATAGATACTTAGGGTTTTTTTTTTTTTTTTTTTTAAATTTTGATTTGGGTGAAAGTTTACAGAGCAAATTCATTTTCACTCAACAGTTCATACATATTTTGTTTCATGACATTGAATAGAATTAGTACTTAGTATTTCTTGATTTACTAATGCTTTACTTTTTTTTTTCTTTTTTTCTTTTTTACTGTTTTGTCAACTTTGAGGATATTTTTTGAGAAAAGTCAACATTATCCCAAAGACTAGTCACTCACAGCAGCTGTGTCATTGAGGAAGTGTTGACACTGCTTTTGGTTTTTAAATGACTGGGTATTATTCCTTCCCAAGAGTGAAAAAAATTGCAAGGTTGGAATTTTCTGGATTGTTCACAAGATCAAAAAGCAAAGATATAAAGCTAAGGAAGAAATAGTTTTTCTACAAAATAGTGGTAGAAAACAGAACATGCTAGAATTCTGTAGAAAATGATAGGTATTGCAAAAATAAGCTTTGACCAGAAAATGAAAGTTGCTGTTTTTCATGTTATTCTGAAGTGTAAGACAGTTGAGCTAGGTAGAGTTTTTAATGTTATTTGGTTTTTAAGGGATATTGATAAAAATTCACATTTTAAATTTCCCTTTTTTTGTATTAAATTTTTATTGTGATTTGAATGAAAGTTTACAGAGCAAATTCAGTTTCTATACAGTAGCTCACATACCCTTTGTCTCAAGAGATTGACTACAATTTCCCACAATGCAACAGCTCCCCTCCCACTTCCTCCCCATAGTTACCTCTACCCTGTGTCCTTCCCTCCCATGCGCTCCTGCCCCCTGAACTGTCTCCCTGTGCATACACTGCTCTTCTGTTTTCCCATGATTATGTCTCCAAGGAGTTTATCTACCTAATGTAAATGTTTAGCTCATATGCCTGTCTTTTGTTTGGCTGGAAGCCATGGGAGTGGATTCAGTGCCACTGAATCCTGAAGGGCAGCTAGGGGCTATAGTCTCAGTGGTTACATTAGGCTCGATCAAACCAGCAAACCTGGTCCTTTTTTTAAAAAAAAAAAAAAATGATTTTCTGTTTTGTTCCACATTGTTCTCCCACTCTGTCCAGGATCTCCTACATAGATCCCCCTCTGAGTGGTTGACACTGGTAACTGGGCACCATCTAGTTCTTCTGGTCTCATAGTCATATAAGCTGAGGATTGCATGATGTACCAGTCGCTTGGATTAATTGTTTCCATGTGTCTTTGGTTTTCTTCATTCTTCTTTGCTCTGGATAAGAAAAGACCCATCACTGCATCTAGATGGCTGCTTGAGGTCCCCTATAACCATGATCCTGAGCCCACAGGTCCAACTAGTCTCTCAAGAAGTGATTATAACCTTATCCCTTGTTAGCTCTACTATATACCTGGGAATTCTCATAGAACATACAAATACACTTGTAGAAACATTGTCTGCCAACCCTATACATGGGCACATTCCCCCCTGCATAGACATACCTAATCATTCAGTCTGTCCACCTATCTATCCACCCATAGATCAATGTTTGCCTTCACTGACAACGCAGAACTGTGTGTACAGAAGGGCTCATCTTTGTTTGTCTGTTCCTCCCATGCACCTCCCTATGTCTTCCTCTTCCTCAATGCCACTGTGTTGTTGATGACTCACATTTGGTGCATTGCTCTTCTTTTCACCCAAATCAGTACTTGCCTCTACCTGTCTAATGGTGATCCTTCCCCTCCTGCCCCACCTCTGGTAACCAACAAAGAAAATTTCCCTCTCTCTCTCTCTCTCTCTCTATATATATATATATACCTTTCCTTGACTTTTTACAGTAACAGACTAATACAATACAATCTTTGTCCTTCTATGATTGACTTATTTCACTCAGCATAATGTCCTTCAAGTTTATCCGCGTTATGTGGTGTTTTGCCGATTCTACGTTATTCTTTAGGGTTGCATAGTATTCCGTTATGTCCATGTACCATAGTTTGGTTATCCATTCTTCTGTTGATGGGCACCTAGGTTGTTTGCATCTTTTTGCTGTTGTAAATAGTGCTGTGATGAACAGCTGGGAGGGAGTCCAGTGTGCATATATCTGTTCTTGTCCCGTCTCTCACTTCTTTAGGATATATACCTGTGTGTGTGTGTGTGTTATGTGCCGTCGAGTCGGCCCCGACTCATAGCGACCCCTCCTTGGGTTTCCGAGGCAGTATCATTACGGAAGTAGGATTGCCCAACCTTCCTTCCGAGGAGTGGCTGGTGGGTTTGAACCGCCAGCCGTCTGGTTAGCAGGCAAGTGTCTTAGCCACTATGCTACCGATAAAGTTCACTTTTTAAGTGAGAGTTTAGAAGGTAAATTGAATTCATAGGTGAAAAGAATCATTTAGTTATTTTCTTATTTGTAGTTTCAGTAACTGTGGGTGTTGGCTTTGACACAAACTTTTGTGTCTATGTGGTTGGCTTTGAAGTGGTTTATCAGAAGCACTAATTCCTCCTTCACCTAGGTAAGACACAGCTGCAGCCATTTCTCTGATTTTCCCCAGGTTTCACCTGAGAACTAGTGAACGAGAGAGTGGCGGCTCAAGAGTACCAAAACGTGGGGGTTTTCTCAGGGAAAAGATGTATCCTGCTTTATTTTGTTGATATTTTGTGGTTGGGATTTTTGTTTTGACATTTTTGATAGGGTACAACACAGATCTCATGACTTATTTGTGTTCTAGCCAGTGGACCCTCAGCTTTTTGTAATGTGAGTCATTTCCTCACAAGGCTTGGTTCACTGTATCCAGACAAGGACAGGCATTGGGTTGTGGAACTCCCCCGCCCAGGGGCGGAGGACAGCAGCCCCAGTGTTGCAGCTGGGAAGAAGTCCAGTGTGTCAGGAAGAAAGATCAGGGGTCTTCGGGGTTAGTTGCCTGAAAGGTAGATGGTGGTCTGGTGTAACTCAGCCATCAGAGTAGCCTAATTAGGGGCACCCTTGTCTCCTACCCTAGCTGTATGGGTTTAGGGTGGACCTCGAGCCCCTGGGAAGATTGCCAAGAGCAAGGCAGCACCTCAGCTCCTAGAGACTAGCCGGTTATCAAGGGAGGGTCTCAGGCAAAGTCATTAGGACTGAGCTTGGTAGGGTGGGTTAGACCTGTGAAATGTAGAAGAAACTGAGTTATTAGTTACAAGGTCCTTATGTAGCAAGAACAACTTGGACCTGTGCCTCAGTGCTAGGCAAGAGCTGTTTAAATTCCTATTCTAGAAATCCCCACTGGTTTGAGACAGAAAGGGAAGGGGGGGAGGTGACAAGGGTCAAGAGGCTTTAGCTGTTAGAGAGGGAGGAGGGATAGAGAAACTGAAAACAAAAGTCCAGGCCTGGAAATCCCAACTGCCTAGACCTAAACAGAGAGATTTCATTATCCTGGGTAGATTATTTTAGCTTGCTGGTGAATGAACAGGTCTGAGCATTTATGTCAATGATGAGTTTGAAACAAAACTGACAATTACTTTTTTGAACCTGCAGATAGTTTTGCTTTTAACTCAGCTTAGACTCAAACCTTGCAATGAAAGATCAGAGAAACTTTGTGTTGGGTATGAGTTCAGGGACGAGTGATATGAGTCAGGAACTTTGAGCCAGGAGTGCTGGGATCAAAGTGATGTTTGAGGAAGTGGCAGTGGAGAGACCAGGTCAGGAGACCAAGGGGGAGGCTGAGTTGAAGAAACTCCAATTAAGGAAGTGGCGAAGGTTACAGAGGGAATTAGTGACACATCTACTGAACCCATTTCAAAAGAAGAATTGATAAGGGGTTTGTGATTGGCTCACAAACTTTTGTGTCTATGTGGTTGATTAAAATGTGACTGCTGGGCTCTATCTAGTTATTATTATAGGTCCCTGTGTCCTGAGGTGATGCCCAGAAACCCATAGATTATACTGAAGCAGATGGCCGTCAGGACACACGTTTTTGGAAACATTGGTGAATGTTGATGGAGTGGGACAGTGTAAAGATTAATTCCTCCTGAGAGACAGAAGTTGGGAATGAAAGCCAAGCTGGCCAGCCTGATATTGGTTACTGTATTACAGGACAGGTAGAGAGTAGGTAGCTCTTAGAATTAAGAGAAAAAGGAGTAAGAACAGAACAGAATTATCTCCTCAGTTGAAGCCTGTGTCCCTGCAGTCCTCATCCTTCACCTAGGTTCTTTATTATTCAGTCATGATCATAGCTAAGAACATTGTGATGATAATGAAATGAAGTTCAGGTCAGCTGTGGTATGAACCAGCTGGTTTTATACCAAGGAAAGTTCTGTTTGGGAACTCCAAATCCAGGCAGACCCTGCAATGAGTGTGTGTTTTGTGAGAGTTAAAGAAGCATGAAAATATGGATCATCAGTAAAAATAAACCTGTCAGTACGCTACTGGAAGAACCAGGAGAAATCACAGTGGAAAATGAAGTTGGCTCAGCATGTTCTTCATATGTGAGAACCATCATATTATAATCACTTTTAAACAGGAATGTCTTTAGGGATGTCCTTTACAGATGAGCTTGGAATTGCTACTTCTTGCTTCTGCCTCCAAGGAGCTCTGGTGGTGTAGTGCCTAAGGCAGTAAACTGTTAACCAGAAGGTTGATGGTTCAAATCCACCAGCCACTCTGTGGAAGGAAGATGGGGCAATCTACTTCTGTAAAGATTTACTGCCTCAGAAACTCAATGGGGGTTACTATGAGTCCGAATTGATTCAGTGGTGATGAGTTTGGTTTTTTTTTTTGTTTGACTCCTGCCTCTGGTCTTAAAAGCAACCAAGCTGTTGTTGGCAGGTATTGTTCAGGCTCAGCCTTTACTTGAGGAATGATCTGATCTATCCCTACTCCTTTCTTCTCGCTCTGGGAGCATGCACCTCAGGCTTCATTGAACCCACCCCAGTGATCACAACTTTCAAGATAGTCATTTCACCTTCTTCTAACTCTCTCCCCCTATCCATTTGTGTGCTCCTCCTTTTTAATAATTTTATTGTGGTGAAATATATAGCAAAATACTTGCCTTGGGAGCTCTGGTGGCATAGTACCTAAGGCATTTGACTGCTAACCAGAAGGCTGGTGGTTCAAACCCACCAGCCACTCTGCAGAAGGAAGACTGGGCAATCAGCTTCTGTAGAGATACCGGCTGGGAAACCCAAGGAGGGGGTTGCTGTGAGTCAGGACCGACTTGACAGCAGTGAGTTTATTTCAGCCCGTTTTGTGTGTACAGTTCAGTGATGTTCACCATGTTCTGCAACTATTACCATTCCAAAACCAAACCCAGTGCCACTGAGTTCATTCTGACTCATGGTGACCCTATAGGGCAGAGCAGAACTGCCCGATAGGGTTTCAGAGATGTGAATCTTTGGTGGAAGCAGACTATCTCACCTTTCTCCTGCAGGGCAGCTGGTTGGTTTGAACCACCAACCTTTTGGTTAAGCAGTTGAGTGCCTTAGCTATTGTACCACCAGACCTCCTTCCAGCACCATTACTCATTTCTCATCACTCTTACCAGAAACTCAGTACCATTTAAGCAATAATTTCCTATTTCTCCTCTCACCCGCTCCTGGTAATCACTAATAAACTAGGTTTATATGCATTGGCCTATTCTAAGGATTTCATATAAGTGGGGTCACACAATAACCCCCTCCTTTTTTTAATCTTGAGGCATACACGTTTCCCACCCTACCTCCCAAAAGGAAAAGAGAAGACATTCTGTGCATTTTTGTAGTTCCATTGTCTTCCGTTGTCGTGGTTACAAGTTAGAATCAGCTGGTCAGAGTGAAATCCACTGAGATAGTGTTCTAATTGTTCTGGGCATCAGAATATTTTAAAGCTCTCCAGGAGATACTGATAGGCAGGTGAGATTGAAAAGCACTTCATCACAGTTGGTAGGTTAACAGTGCTAGCAGTACACATCTCGAGGAAAAGAGAAGCTACCAGATTTGAAATGGATACAGAGACTTTTTAATAGTGTCTTCTGCCACTCAAGTCCTGGATGCATGTTGGAGCCCTGCAAAATTCTGTTTTTACTTAAGCTTGCTTTCTGTTAAGCACCAGCATTCAAAATGAAAGTAAACAAAAACAAGCTTTATTTGCTGTAAGATTTCTGTGGTATTATCTTCCATACTCTTGTTGCAGCTGAGTATGGCTTGAACCTTGTCATGAACTCACTAATGGAGTATGTGGGGAGTTGAACCTCTGTGTGTTAGTGGCCTTCATCACTTTGTTTAGGCCTCACGTTCAAGTCATTCAGTGTTTGATGCTGCAGATTCTGTAGAGCCAGAGGATTTAGACTGTCATACGGAGCTGGTGGTGATACAGTGTAGTGCATGAATCACACACACACACACACTGATCTGTGACCTAAGGAGGCCATAGTCCAGGTTTTTAGGGGCTACTTAAGAGAAAAAAATTTTTTTTTAAATGTAGACCTACTTCTGTTGGATAAACAACTTTGAATTATCTGTTCATCCTTGAAAAAGGGTGATGACTGGGAGGTGTACACCCTAATAATTCTCAGAAGCATTTTAGCTTTTTTAGGGGCCCTTTGGAAATTAGATCTGAAAATAATGAGCTGAGCAGTTGAAGGTTGTGATTCAGCTGGTGTTTTAGGTTCCATTAAAAGTTCCTCCTCTGTATATATTTTGTCACCATTTTGCATTTTATAAGGGAATATTTTGTGACATAGTATTTGCTTTTCATAACTTTCTTGAGCCTAAATTTTGAGTTGTGTATTTAAATGACCTTTGAATAGAAGGTTGCTAAAACAAGTTAGTAAAGTGTTCTGTGATGTTTTTCTTTGGGCTAATCTAAAATTGATTCTGAAGGATAAAAAACTTAAAGCTTGAGGCGCAGTTTCTTTTCTGAGTCGGGTGGATGATGTAATTAGTTATAAGTAACTTCTCAAACACCATTCAGAGTTCCTCTGGTCTCATTGACCTCCCTTTTTCTTTTCTGTAATTACTGAGTGTGGCCCGTAAAACCCATGTAGGACAAAACACAGACTCTAAACCCTGTGATCTCATCACCATGAAAACAGGCTGTTGGGTCAATCTTTGGAGAAAACTGCCACCCCTTGGAACCTCTGTCACTGTAATTTATGGTTTAAAGTCTCAAACTTACACTGGACTCTCTTTCTCCTGCCCTTACAGAAGTGTTGTAACAAATGCTGTAGGTGGGGAAGGAGCCAGGAGAACGTACATGTGTACGTAACCTATCACAGATCTAATTTTAAGGGTGCAGACATGTCTGGGTGTGCTTTGGGCAGAGGGTCTGCTTGACAACTGGCACATTGCGGGCCATGATGAATATTATTTTATCCTCATCTGTTGGCTGTGTTTGGGACAAATGAGAAGTCTGCTTTTCTAGTGAGGTGCTTTATGAAACGGAGCTTGGCTGAAGTACCTCCAGCAGCTGGGAGATGGATTCCCTTCCTAGCTGCCAGACCCTTCTAAAGACGCAGGTGATCCTCTTTTGAGTGAATAATAGGAAGAAGCCTCAGATACTTGAGCTATTTTTCACCAGGTGGTGCTGTCCTGAGTGAATGCTTAAATACTCTACCAGTGAGGTCAAGAACCTAGTGAAGTGAAGAAACCTGGGGTGCTCAGAATCCTTGGTGGTATTTGTAGGTTGTGGCTGAACATGAACTGAATTCTTTTTGAGGAAACAAACATTTGACACGGGGATGACCACCTGATGTATTTAGGTTTGTCAGTTGTGATCTGCATGAATGGAATCTCAGCTTCTTCTGAAGTGGCAAGAAAACAGAACCTATCCCCAGCATTTGTCCCTGGTTTTCTATCAGAGAAAATCTCCTGCGTTCTATTCTCACCTTTGAAGTCTTAGGTAAGAGGGGCATGTCCTCATTAAACAGACTTAACAAGGAAGAAAGGCCTCCACCCAGCCTCTGCATGCATAAATCTATTAGGACCCGTGCCTTGCCAATGTGGTGGTGTTGGCTCAATCATGACTGTATATAATTCGGTTCCTCTTTTTGGCAATGAAGCCTGGCAGCATTGCTTCAAGAGGATAGAGTAGGGCGAGAGCCTGGTTTTCAGTGTTTTTGAGTGAGGATAGTGCCCTTAAAGAACATTTTCCGGGACCGGTGTAGTTGTAAAAAGAATATTTCCCAGGGAAATATATTCTGAATCATGAGGAACTTTTATCGGGATCCTTTGATCAACAAACACACATTGTCTGCCTCTGCTTGTGATGGGAGCTGGAGGATGGTGGTGGGGATATCAGGTAAAACTAGTCCTTGAGAAACTTTGGTCAGTTGTTGTTGTTGTTGTTTGCTGTTGAGTCGGCCCCGACTCATAGCGACCCCTCCTTGGGTTTCCGAGGCAGTATCACTATGGAAGTAGGATTGCCCAACCTTCCTTCTGAGGAGTGGCTGGTGGATAGAGGAGGTCAAAGCAGAATGAAGTCAATGCTGAAACATAGGTTGCCAACAAAGTGTTTTGAATGCCGAAGAAGGGTGAGGATGGAGCAGGACCTACAGGTCATATTTGAGCTGTGCCCGGAGAGTGGCTAATTTCCAGAGAGGGGGAGAGGTGTTTCAGGATGAGGGAAGAAGAGAGCAAAGGTGTGAAAATAAACAATGTATTCGGAAATAGTGAGTCATATAGGGAGCTGGGTCTGGGAGTAGAACCTATGAGGGGTGAAGCAGGAAAGGTAGATAGGAGGGAGGTACTCTGGACAACTTAGTTGTTTTGGAGAGGTTCTTGGTGTGTTGTTATCTTAAACCTTTAAAATCTTTTCCATTGTGCATTGAGCTGCAAATAGATTAGCTTCACTTGACAAGAAAACCTGAGAGAGTGCTTTGTTCAGGATGAGGAACTGTGTCATTCCATGTCCCCTGTCATCATAAGCAGAGAGTATCAGAGGTAGTAGCAATGATCTACCTTGGGTTTGCAGATGAGTCACCTGCTTTTCCCACAGTTAACACGTGTATGTAGATGTCTCTTTCCACCACTGTGCCTTCATGGTTTGAGGGAAGTAGTGGGTGGTTTTACAAATATGTGTGCTTGTTGTTTAGTAGGATGAGAGTACTCACAGGATTTTTCTTCTTCTGTTTACTTTTCAGCTTTCTGTGGTCGACTTGTCTACAGGAAGTCTCTTGGTGTCTCCAAGTGAGACAGCTTCTCTCTGTTGGAAACAAGTGGAATCAGGTGAGGCAAGGTGAGTGAGACCCAGGAGTATTCTGACCAAGTCTTCCAAGATAACATTATTTTCTAATAGTTCTGGGCTCTTTTCTAAGAAATTTAAGAATTATTTTAAAAAATAACTGCTAATTACTGTGTCAAAGCTGTCTTATAGTATTGTTAATAATGTGCATGCTTCAGTACAGTCTTTTAACAGTTTTATAAGTGCTATTAGAATATGCCTATTTGAGGGTTTTTTGTCTCTTTTAAAGTGTCTAGCACAATGCTTTTCCACAGAAAACATTTAATATTGACTTATAACTTAATTAAAAATTTGCATAGAAGTATAATTGAAAATGTTCAGACAGATAACCTTTTAAGTCAGACTGACATTCTGTTCTTTAACATTGTCATTCTCCTTCCCATCCCTGGTGAAAAAAGCCTTGCAAACTGTAGTTTAGAAACTCCTCCTGACTACCAGGAGACAAACATGTAAGGGACCATTCACAACCTGCTTCAGTCTGATTGCTCTTTGAAGGTTGCTTCCTGGGGTTATGGCAGTTAAAGCTGGTTTAAGATTCTCTTTCCTACTTGTTCTGTACCATTCTCTTAACTTGTTCAGAGTTACCTCTGTCCCATCTCCCAAGTGTGAGCCATTTCAAGGCTTTAGAAACTCGAGGAAAGTTGCTAAACTTCTCTGTGCTGTGGTTTCTATATTGTCTTTTACTGTAAATTGTGGGGGAGTAGGAATACCTACTTCATGGGGTTTGGTGAGGCTTGAGGCTTCTAAAGGGGAAGGTTTTTGTTGTAGTCAGCTTATTTCCATTCCTTATCTCTACTGTGTAGAAGCTTTGGTGGTGCGGTGGTTAAGGTGCTCATCTGGAAAGGTGGTCAGTTTGAACCCACCAGCCACTCCAGAGGAGAAAGACATGATAGTCTGTTTCTGTGAAGATTACAGTCTTAGAAACCATATGGGGTAGTTCTATTCTGTCTTATGTGGTCTTAGGAATCGGAAATGACTTGATGGTGATGGGGAATGGGGGTACTCTAATGTGTGGGACTCAAATATCCTATTCCGTCTGTCCTTTGAGAGCCGAGTGTGCATGTGATCTTTAGTGAGCACAGCTTAGAGGACGCTTCTGCTTTATGCTCAGCTGCTTACAGTTGAGGCTGCAGAACAGGAATCCCCAGTAGGTCTGGGACAGAATGGTTGATTGGGAGCACCAAAGATTCTGGCCTGGATGCCTTCTCTGTGGGTGTTAGAGATGCTTCTCCTAGTATGTGGGGGTCAAGGCCTAAAGCTGCTCTCAAGCCTGAGTTCTTGAATCACAGTGATGTGCCAGTGCACTCTGGCGTCTGTCTTGTGTGACTTGCCAGCTAATTTCATATTGTGTAGCACCCCTTGCTCATTTGTGAGGAACAAAGCAGCCACATTGCCTCTCCACTCCCACCTCCAATATGAAGGGATCCTCCAAAAGGCAAAACTGCTCAGCAGAGCCATGGTGGGGTTTGTGTGCATCTGACTCTCCAGCAAAGCTTTAAAAAGTTAGGATACTGGTACTCACCCCAGGTCTGCTGAATTGGAATTTTAGATAGGGGTGGACTGGGGTAGTCCCTCTTAGTAGGTATTTTTAAAAAGGTCCTATAGAGGGATGTTGTATATCCTTAGTAAAGACTGATTGACTAAGGATATGATAGTTTGAAGGATACATGAAAGTAGTGGCCAGAAGATCAGAAGAAATCATCTGCTTAGATTCAGCAATGCTTATAAAGAGTGAGTGAGTAGCAGTAGTATGGGAATTCAGATTTTCAGAAGTTTCCAGTATTTAAATATTTTGCTATAAATGGATGGCTATTCTAGTCCTAGGGAGATCTGGTGGTGCTGTGCTTAAGGCATTGGGCTGCTAACCAAAAGGTAGGCAATTTGAACCCACTAGCTGCTCCTCAGGAAGAAGATGAGGCAGTCTTCTTCTGTAAAGATTAACAGCCTTGGAAAGCCAATGGGGGTTGCTATGAGATGGAATTGGCCTGATGGCAGTGGGTTTGTGTTTTAGTTATTCTAGTTATAAAGAGCTCTGGTGGTGCAGGGACTAAGGCATTTGGCTGCTAACCAGAAGGTGAGCCTGCAAACCCACTAGAAGCTCTGCAGAAGAAAGATTTACAGTCTTGGAACTCCAATGGGGATTGCTCTGTCAGAATGAACTTAATGGCAGTGAGTTTGGTTTTGGTTTATTCTAGTTCTGAAGTTCCTGGGTGGTGCAAATGGTTAAGGCATTCCGGGTGCTGACTGAAAGTTTGGATATGAGGCTACTTTGAGGTACCTCATAAGAAGGGCCTAGTGATCTACTTCAGCCTTTGAAAACAATACGGAGCACAGCTCTACTCTGACACACATGGGATCTCTCTCACTGAGTCGGAGTCAACTCCACAAAACTATTTTTTTTTTTTTTTAAATGTAATTATTAATAGGGAACTCTGGTGGTGTAGTGCCTAAGGCACTTGACTGCTAACCAGAAGGTTGGGAGTTCAAACCCACAGCCACTCCTCGGAAAGAAGATTGTGGGCAATCTACTTCTATAGAGATACTGCCTCGGAAACCCAAGGAGGGGTCGATATGGGTAAGTTGACTTGATGGCAGTGAGGTTTTTTTTTAAAGTCATTAATATTTGAAAAGGAGCCCTGTGGCACAGAGGTTAAAGCTCTTGGCTGCTAACAGAAAGTTCAGTAGTTCAAACCCACCAGCTGCTCCATAGAAGAAAGATACAGCATATGCCTTCTGTAAAGATTTAAACAAAAAAACCAAACTCACTGCTGTTGAGTCCATTCCAAGTCATAGCAACCCTTCCTTGGGTTTCCAAGGTGGTATCTCTATGGAAGTAGATTGTCCAGTCTTCCTTCCAAGGAGTGGCTGGTAGGTTTGAGCCACCCCTTCTGGTTAACAGTCAAATGCCTTGGGCACTACGCCACCAGAGCTCCTCTGCAAACATATACAGCCTTGGAAACCATATGGGAGGTTCTCCTCTATCCTGTAGGGTCCTTATAAGTCAGAATTGACTCAACTAGCAACAGGTTTGGATTTTTAGTAACTTTGTGAACAGTATTTACAGTGGAATAGGTGGAAACAAAAAAACTTTCTTTACCCTTTGTGTGTGTTTGGGGAAAATTGTTTTGAACTCTACTAACTAGCTTAACAAGTTCTTCTGCCCTTTTTGTGCCATAATATGTATCACAGAACCATTTTGTAACTTTACCTTAAAATTGCCTTGGACAACATTTTCGATGGTTGTAAATATACAAAGAATGAGGAAAATGATATTGAAAAACAATATGCTGAATTAAACAAGACTTTCTTATTTTAGAAATCCAGGTGGGAATTTGCTTAAATGTAATTTTACAAAGTATGCCGAGATTTGCATATTGAAATAAGAGCCTTTAGACCAGTGGTAAATGCATTTCTCAGAGTAACATTGAAATAGCAATTTATGTCTATTGCTCCTAGAGATTTGACAGGAAATTTTAGTAAATTTCACATTTTCCTTCCTTCAGTCTTTGTGTACAAGAGAATTAGTTAATTTTTCTTTTCTATTTTCCCCCAAGACCAACTTCAGGAAGTAGATGGGAGCTTGATAGATTTTGTTACATGGTTTTTAACTTCTTAGCAAATTCACTTTCCATGACAGAAAACCTTGCAACTCTTTGCTACTTGATGTTTTATTAATTAGATGGGTTTTGATGGCGAATGCTGAGTTTCTGTTTAGAAGTTAGAATTTTGGAGTTCAGCAGGAAACTTAAGATATCTTACCACCTGGTTTCCATTGCTTCAACTGCATAGAAACTGCTCTTGTAAAGATCACAAATAGACCTTGATGGTTGAGGCCTGTGGCCAATTTTTAGTCCTTGATGGGGCTTTTCTGTAGCACTTGATACTGCTGACCATCCCTCATTTGAAACTTTATTCTCCCAGTTCCTGTGTACCATTTTTGGCTCTTTTTTTCCTTTTCCTTCCTTCATCTCCTAAATTATACTGTGTCTGTCTTCTTACATGTTCAGGTTCCTGGGGGTTTTATCCTTGGTGGTTTACTCTTAATCTGCTCAGCCTCTTTGGAGTACCTTAGTACTTCAGCCACTACCCACACATTAATGACCACAAATATCTCTTGAGTTCACACTCATTTCAAACATTCTCCTGGACATTTCTACTTGGGTGACTCACTGTTACTTTTAGCTTAAGAATATCCAACCTGGAATATTTTCTCCCCCCCCCCCCCCCCCCCCCAACAAACTCATCTTCATGCTTCTGCCTGCTTTTCCCACTTGTTCACTGGCACTACATTCAACCCTGTCACTCAAGCCAAAAATTTGTGAGTTATCTTTGATCTCCCCTCATTCGGCTCCATATTTTACTTGAACGTTAACTCCTGAGATTAATATCCTCAGTAAAAAGCCATTTTAAAAGCCATTCCACTAACAGTTGTGGGTTTTAAAAATAGGTAGTTGGGCCTATGTAAGCTGGTTTAATATAAGACAGTTACAGTCATTTATTTCATACATTTCATGCTAGGCATAACTCTAGGCATTTTTCCCTAGGAACTTTCCCATATTTCTAATTTTCATTGACTATTGAGGTATATTATCTGTTATAAGTATGAGGAATCTGTGGTTCTGAGAGATTAAGTACGTTCCCAGGGTCACAGGGCAAGTAAAGCACGGGACTCTGGCATTTAAACCTATGAGTGGGTCTCTGGCTCTAAAGCTTTTGCCTTTGGCATCACGCCGCCCGCTCTGTTTTAGTCCTGTAATGCTGCAGTGTTGTTAATAGTCTTCTGTCAAGTGGGTTGGCTTTGTTGAGAAGAGGAAATGGTCTTAATTTAAATTTGTACCTGTCAGTTTTTTTTTTTTATTCTTCTTACACCCACCCCTACTGCCATCTAGTTGATTCTGACTCATAGTGACCCTATAAGACACAGTAGAACTGCCCCATAGGGTTTCCACGGCTATAAATCTTTATAGAAGCCGACTGCCTCGTCTTTTTCCCACAGAGCAGCTGGTGCGTTATAACCAATAACCCTTTACCCTTTGGTTTGCAGTTGAGTGCTTAGGTGGAAAATCCATGATTGCAGTCTGCAGTCAAAAAAGGCCTATGGGGCAGTTCTACTCTGTCCTAAAGGGTTGTTCTAAGTCGGGATTGACTCAGTGGCAGTTGGCTTGGTTTTGAGTTTTAATGTCTGAAAAATTTGTATAGAAATTGTCAAACAGGAACCTAATATATGTAGACTTTCACCAGGTACACAGTAAAAAAAAAAAAAAAAAAGACAGATAAGCATATGATGAAAAACAGCACACACTAAAATTTGAGATTCTACTTATTTTATATTGAAGGTTTTGATACTCTGTTAAATTGATCTTGGAAACATGAATTTGGACATGTTTTGTGCCACACCAAAATGAACCTTAAATCATGACACAGCCATAGTTCTATATTTTCTTCTGTGTGTCTCCTTTTCTCCTGTTCTGAGAAGGGAATTCCCCTCCCCCCTTTTTTTCCCCCACAGCTCTTTACATTATATTTTGGTAACAAAGTTTGTCTAAGGAGAGGACCTTTGTTAATGAATATAAAAAACTAATTTTTCATTGTGGATTTTAGAAATTGTTTACCCTTTCTGAGCCTTGGTTTTTTAGAACTATAAATTTAGGGAAATGCTGTATGTTTTTCAGAGCTGTTTTGATACTGACAGGTAATATACCTAAAACTCAGTAGGTCCTTGGTAAATGGTAGCTATTAACTTTCTGTCATAATTATTGGAGGGCCTAAAATGGACTCAGACATGCCAGCAACAATGAAAATGCCACAGGACTGGGCACTATTTCCTTCTGTCACACATAAGATCACCATGAGTCCAGGCCTACTTGTTGCCAGCTAATAACACACTTTCATCTTTAAGTGTCTGTAAATGGAAAGGGAGCTCTGGTGGCATAGTACCTAAGGCATTTGACTGCTAACCAGAAGGCTGGCAGTTCAAATCCACCAGCCACTCTGTGGAAGGAAGTTAGGGCAATCTACTTCCATAGAGAAACCTAAGGAGGGGTCCTGTGAGTGAATCCACTCAATGGCAGTGAGTTTGGTTTTTTGGTTTTTGTAAATGGAAAGGGAGGAGGAGAGTCTTGTAGTGACAACAGCATCACCTGAGATTCTTTAGAAATGTAAATTCTAAGCTCCACCCCAGATCTACTGAATCAGAAACTTGAAGGCAGCACCCAGCACTGGTCTAACAAGCCCTCCAGGTGCTTCTGTGTACTTTAACTGGCATTCTGAAGCAGTCCAGTAGAGGATGAGGATCTCTCTAAAGTGGTGGGAGGGAGTGGAGAGGGGATGGAAATGGTAAGATTAGTTTAATTGGCTGTTTCAGACATGGGAGTAGGCTATAAAGGTGGTGGTGGCGTTAGGTGCCATCCAGTCAGTTCCAACTCATAGCGACCCTGTGCACAACAGAAGGAAACATTGCCCAGTCCTGCTTCATCTTCACAATTGTTGCTATGCTTGAGCCCATTGTTGCAGCCACTGTGTCACTCTATCTCGCTGAGTCTTCCTCTTTCTCACTGACCGCCCACTTTACTAGGCATGATATCCTTCTCAGAGATTGGTCCATTCTGAGAACTTGACCAAAGTACTAGAGACAAAGTCAGGCCATTGTTGCTTCTAAGAAGCATTCCTGCTGTACTTCCTTCAAGACAGATTTGTTTGTTCTTTTAACAGTCCATGGTATGTTCACTACTCTTCACTAACACCACAATTCAAACACATCAATTCTTAGGAGGTCTTCTTTATTTGTTGTCCAGCTTTTATGTACTCAGTGCTGTCAAGTTGGATCTGATTCATAGCGACCCCTCCTTGGGTCTTTGAGGTGATATTGCTACGGAAGTAGATTGCCAAATCTTCCAAGGAATGGCTGGTGGGTTTGAACCACCAGCCTTTTGGTTAGCAGTCAAATGCCTTAGGCACTATGCCATCAGAGCTCCATCTGGATGGCATCTAATACCACCACCAC
Source organism: Orycteropus afer afer (assembly GCF_000298275.1). NCBI lineage: Eukaryota > Metazoa > Chordata > Mammalia > Tubulidentata > Orycteropodidae > Orycteropus > Orycteropus afer. The sequence goes on from NW_006921671.1 coordinate 5,900,126, forward strand.
CTTTATAGCCTACTCCCATGTCTGAAACAACCAATCATGTACGTATGAAGCTATTTCAAATACCATTGCTTCTATCAGGTGCACCTTTGTCTTCAAAGTGACATCTTTGCTTGTTAACACTTTAAAGAGGTCTTTTACAGCAGATATGCCCCGTGTAACATGCCATTTGATTTCTTGACTGCTGCTTTCATGGGTGTTGATTGTGGATCCAAGAAAAATGAAATTTTTGACAACTTCAATCTTTTCTCCATTTATCATGTTGCTTGTTGGTGTATTTGGGAGAATTTTTGTTTTCTTTGTGTTGAGCTGTAATCCATACTGAGACTGTGGTCTTTGATTGTATCAGTAAATGCTTCAAGTCATCTTCACTTTTAGCAAGCAAGGTTGTATTACCTGCATATCGCAAGTTGTTTGTGAGTCTTCCTATAATCCTGATGCCACATTTTTCTTCATATAGTCCAGCTTCTTGGATTATTTGCTCAGCATATAGATTGAATAAGTATGGTGAAAGGATACAACCCTGATGCATAACCTATCCTAATTTTAAACCATGCAGTATTCCTTTGCTGTGTTTGAATGTTCAGGTTCCTGGTGAGCACAGTTAAGTGTTTGGAATTCCCATTCTTTACAGTGTTATCTGTAATTTGTTATGATTTACACAGTTGAAGGCCTTTCCATGGTCAATAAAACACAAGTAAACATCTGTCTGGCATTCTCTGCTTTCAGCCAAGATCTGACACCAGCAATGATATCTCCTGTATACTCCCTCTTCTGAATCTGTCTTGAATTTCTGGCAGTTCCCTAGTGATATATTTCTGCAACCACTTTTAAATTATCTTCAGCAAGATTTTATGTTTGTGTAGTACTAATGATACGGTTCAAAGAGTTTTGCATTCTTTTGGATCACCTTTCTTTGGAATGGGCACAAAGAGGAATCTCTTCATATTTTCCAGATTTCTTGGCAGGAACAAGTGAGCACCTCCAGTGCTGCATCCATTTGGTAAAACATCTCAATGGATAGTCTGCCAGTTCCTGGAGGCTTATTTGTCACTGATGTCTTCAGTGCAGTTTGGACTTCTTCCTTCAGTATCTTGGTTCTTGATAATATGCTACCTCCTGAAATGGTTGAAAATCGACCAATTATTTTTGGTACAGTGACTCTGTGTATTTCTTCCATCTTCTTTTGACGCTTCCTGTATTGTTCAATATTTTGCCCATAGAATCCTTCAGTATCACAACTTAAGGCTTCAAGTTTTTCTTCATTTATTTCAGCTTGAAAAATGCTGGGTGTGTTCCTCCCCTTTGATTGTCCAACTCCAGGTCTTTGCACATTTCATTATAATACTTTGTTCTCTTGATCTACCCTTTGAACTTTTCTGTTCAGCTTTTACTTCATCATTTCTTCCATTCACTTCAGCTAATTTTTTTTCAAGAGCTAGTTTCAGAATCTCTTCTGACATCCATTTTGGTCTTCTCTTTCTGTTGTATCTTTTTAATGATCTTCTGCTTTCTTCATGTATGAAGTTATTGATGATATCCCTCAGTTCATCTGATCCTTGGTCACTTGTGTTCAGTGTATCAGATATATGCTTTGAATGGTCTCTAAGGTGGGGTATACACAAGGTCATATTTTGGTTCTTGTGGAGTTTTTATTTTTTTCTGCTTCATCTTAAAGTTGCATATGAGCAGTTGATGGTCTGATCCATAGTCTGCCCTAGGCCTTGTTCTGACTGATGATACTGAGCTTTTCCATGGTCTGTTTACACATATGTAGTCAATTTGGTCCCTGTGTATTTCGTCTGGTGAGGTTCATCTGTGTAATTGCCATTTGTTTAAAAAAGGTATTTTTAATGAATAAAATTTTATCATGCAGTTTTGGCAGCATTTCTATCACTAATGCCATATTTTCCCACTACCAATGCTTCTTGTTTCCAGCTTTTGAATTCTAAACATCCATAATTATCAATACATCTTGATTGTATTTTTTTTTTTTTTTTTTGTAGAGGGTCTAATATCAAAGACTCAGGGAAACAGTCTAATGGACTTCACAAACCACTGTCTTCACTACCATCATATCAGAAGAACTAGATGGTCCTGGCTACCGCTACTGATCTCTCTGATTAGGATCATAGAAGGTCCTGCATAGAATGGGAGAAAAATGTAGAACAAAATTCAAAATAATAAAAAAAATACCAGACTTTATTGGTCTAATAGAAACTGGTGGAACCCTGGACTGTGGCCCTTTAGGTACCCATCAAACCTGGAAATAACCCATCCCTGGGGATTACCTTGTACCCAAGCAAAAGACAGGTCTATAAAATGAACACTGTAATGCTTTTCAGGAACATACTCCTCAAAATAATTAACCATAGGAGACCAAGAGGGCAGCATTTACCTTAAAACAAAGCTTAGAGGGCAAGAAAGAAGGCAAATGGACATGAGGAACCCAAGGAGGAAGCAGAAAGATTGCTGTTTCGTGTTGAGTTTGTGTTGCCAAGACTGATGCAAGAAAGTTGGAAATTAAGTACTGTAACTGTAGCACAGGAAAAGCAGTGGGGAAACAGATTTGAGTCACCTGCTTGGAGGTAGGAATGGGTTTGAGATAATTTTTCTAAGGAAGACGGTGCAGAGAAAAGAGAGCCAAGGATAGACTGGCGTGGGATTGTGTGTTTGAGAATTATAACTTTGTTTCTCTCAGAAGGATAAGTCTGAATGTTTAGAATATATGGTGATAATAGTTTAAAATAAAACCAACCAAATTATCAGAATGACATTGGAGTTTCCCCATAATGCCATGTTTTGACCCCATGCAGTATAATAGATGCTGCTTCTTATAGGTCATTTCTACTTGGAATTAAAGGCTTAGGGTGCCAAGACAAGGTTCTAGTGTGTATGGGTTTTTTGGTATTTGTTTAACTCAGGGGGAGGAAGTGCAGTGAGCTAAGAGCTGAGGTGTCACCTGGGGCAGGCTGCTGAGATTATTCTTCAAGTCTTAATTTCTTTGTCAAAGGGAGATAATTATAGTTTCATGCTTTTGTGAAGCCTCTAAGAGATACTGTATGTGAAATACTGAGTGGTGCTTGCCAGGAGGTGATCACTGCATGCTGTTCCCACCTCGGCTGTCTTTTATGGTGGTTTGGAGTAAAGACCTTCTGGGTGTAATAGATTTATGATATTGAAAAGAGGAGATAATTGTAGGAAGTCATATAAGTCTAAATTTGATTAATGTGGTATTACATTTTTAGTGAATTATTAGTATATTGAAATATGGCCTTTATTAGGTTTGTGAGAAGGCAGAAAGGACTTGGGAAGTTATTACTGCATAAAATTAAGAACCAGATTTTTATAAATAATCAGATATTTTAAAAACTACTTTATATCCAGCTTTGTTGCAGATATGCAGACTTTGTACCCAAAAGATGTTTCACTGAAACCATGAAAATCTAGTACATCTGAACAACATCTTCATTATATCTAGAACAATTTCACATCCACTGTCTCTATTTCAAAATCATCCAAAAAACATGTATTTGTGTTTTCCACTGAGTTCAAATTGGACTGTTTTTCCTTAAAAGAAGGCGTATGGACCACACACTTACATTTAGGAAATCACTTTGTGCTGGATGGAGTTCTCAGTTTGGAGACTACATCTTCTGGAATTCATCCTCCCTTCCCTGCCTTTTCTGGAAAAGTGATCCGCATGTGTGTGTACCGTGGCATCATTTTAAACACAGGTGTTACGGATTTCTTGGTGTTTCACCATACCAGTTTTGTTCCTTAGAGCTGAGTTACGTTTCATACTGTCTGTGTTAAGAGGAGCCCTGGTGGTGCAGTGGTTAAGCACTCAGCTGCTAACTGAAAGGGTGGTGGTTCAATGCCACCAGCTGCTCCATGGGAGAAAGATGTGGCAGTCTGTTTCGGTAGAGATTTACAGCCTTGGAAACCCTGTGGGGCAGTTTTATTCTGTCCTACAGGATCACTGTGAGTCAGAATCGAATTGAAGGCAGGGAGTTAGGTTTGGTATATTTAAGAAAAGTGATGACAGAATCAGTGATCAAAGGAATCACAGCAGAATTAGAATGTTAACCCAGTCTTTCACTGGGTCTTAAATAAATGTAAAAAAAGAACTGATGTTCATACATGACATGTGCCATACCTTCAGGTATAAAGTTTGATTGTTGTTGTTGTTAGTTGCCATGGAGTCGGCACAGATGCATGGTGACCTTTTCAGTAACAGAATGTAAATTTGCCCAGTCTTGCTTCATTTTCATTGTTGTATGTTTGAGTCCACTGAACGTCATATGCTTGGTTAAAATTTTGTGGGACTCCTAAAACTAGCACTTGTAATCTCTACACACAGGAACACCACTCTCTAATTCAAAATTTAAGTTTTTTTGCTGTTGGGTTGGATTTGAATTCCTCAAAATTTAGTTCAGAACTGCCATCCCAACTCCTGCATCTTTTTGTGAGGTTTAGCTGCTGCAGCAGCTGAAACAGTGAGCCAGACTTAGGTAATTTTATTAGTCTAGAAAAAGTAATGTGCTCTTGCAGCTGTTGTTGTAGTTCCTAAGCATGAAAACAAAAACCATCTCAGTTACCCAGGGTTCATGAGAAATTGGCAAAGGCCCAGTGTAAGTCTGTGTGTTTTGTACTCTGAATTATATTTATCTTCTTATGGGCATCCCTGAATTAGGAGCATGCAGCTGGGGAGTACTGTAAGAGGCAGGGTGGGCAGAGAGGTCCAAGTGTTGGGTCCCACCCTCACCAGGAAGTATAATCTAATTAATTGGAAGACTTGATTGCTAGAATTGATTTTTTAGATAGGGATAGGAGAGCTACAATGTATGTTAAACACACTTATCCCAGATTTTAAGTCTAACTTTCCCTTTTTTCTTGGTCTATTATTGTATAGTAAATTTCCAGAGGTCTTTGTCTTGCTATGCCATGCATGGTTATTATAGGTGAATTAGTAATTTGGTAGTGACAGACTTTCTTGTTACATAGAACTTTTATAGACTAACCTGAGAACTAATTATAGGACTTGGAATTTAATTGCTAGGAGTGGTTTGTATGTGGAATACCTCACCCTGCTAATACGTGCCAATCAGTAAATTAACTGTTTAATTTTCTGAATTTCGCTGGTCGTGTTATATAATTCTGTGCTGCTCTTTCTCTAGAAGTACCTGAACTTTTAGCAGACTTTTTTTTTTTTCAATTTTGAGTAATTGTTCCCTTTGAGTCAAATTATAATTAATTGTTCCAAGGGTCATTAATCCTTGGGGTCATTGTATAGAATTGAAGGAAGGGAATCTGTGAACTTGGATGGATGGAGAAAACAGACAACTTTATTTTCACTAATCACTAGACAAAAGTTAGCCTTGCCTTTCATTCATGAATGTGGGAGCTCTGGTAGCATAGTGCCTGAGGCACTTGACTGCTAACCAGAAGGCTGGCGGTTCAAACCCACCAGCCACTCCTCAGAAGGAAGATGGGGCAATCTAAGGCAACAAACCATGTAATACTAGCATTGCCTATGACTTTGTCACAAAAATATTATGGATATTTTAGTATTTATTATTTTATTGTAGATAGCTTAAGATAATTTGTGTATCATTGCTTAAAATTTACAGTAGTTATTAGACATGCTGCTGTCTTGTTATGTATGCATTAAGCATACATTACTATATCAGATTTGCCTTTTGAATATTCTGATATTTGTATTTACATATAGTTTCCTTTGTAATTGTTTTTTCTACTTAAAATCTTGAAAAACATTGTTCTGAAGAAATGACAGTTTGCTGAGACAGACCATGGCCCTAAAAAGATTAAATCCCTGTTTTGGGTGACATCTTTGTATCTTTCTTATCTTACTTTGAAACTGGATTTGTTAACATAGAAAAAAAGTCTTACATATTTGCATTTTGTTTCCTAGAATGACTTGTCTTTGACTTTTATCATGTGGATCTCCATTTTGGGGCTGTTGGAGTCAACTAAAAACAAAGCTATCATCCATTTCCATGTGACCATTATCACAGGCCTCTTGGCAATTCCCTTTCAGACTGTTTACTACAACCAAATGATTATGGCCAAGAATGATTTTCTCTACGAATTTGAAATAAGGGGACAGTGATGTATGTATATGTTGTTATTACTTGCTTTAGCTATGGAAGGAGATGGTGCTGTGTGACTTGTCTGAATTTTGTTCAGCTCTCCACTTCATTGTCACTGGAGGCATACCCTGATACATTTTAGAACTTGCTATCCATACCAAATTTACTGGGCTATGAAAAACTGCCCAAATTGAGAGCATTAAGTGATTTCTTGCCCCATCCTATCACTTTTAACTAACAAACTTAATAAAATGCACTCTGTAAGAAATGGGGTGGTTATTTGAGCTCTTTGAAAGTATAGTTCCTAACTTCTGTGTAAGTGTTAGGAGTATGGGAGGGACTGCCCACGGGACACAGGGTCTCTGCCTTAAATTATCTTCTTCTTAGCAAGATGGCCCAACCCTCAGTGTCACTCCTTTGAGCTGATGAATTAGAGTTTGCTAATTTTTAGCTTGTTTTCTGTTGCCTGGTACTTCTGGGTCACCCACAGACAACATAGAGTTTGAAATAACTCTGACAGGTTGGACACCCAGCAGAATCTGAGGGGAGTGGACAGTAGGTAGGTGTCTTTCATTAAGGCTGGATTTTTTGCCCCAGGATAGATTTGGGGCCATGGGATGCTGCTCTGGGGGTGGAGGGAATGTGAACGTGTGCTACCAAAGATGATTTCTGTTGCTCATTTATCACCTTTGCCCCACTTTGACCTCCTCAGCAGTCCCCTAGAAGTGGGTCTCTTTGTTTCCAAAAAAGATCATACAGCATAGGGATTGAGAACTCAAGCTTAGGTGGTCATGTTGGCTCTGCCCTGATGAACTTGCATGACCCTGCAGAAGTCACTAACCTTTCTGTGCTGCTATAGAATAAGGCTATTAATAGTTTTTGCTGCAGAGAGTGGTGATGAGATTAAATGACTGTATATGTATAGTCATATATATGCTAAGTCCTTAGGGCAGGGCCTGGCATATGGTTGGTGATAAATCAGTGCTGATGGCAAATACTAAAATCTAATATTAGTATCTTAATGAAATTAGGGCCTGAGGAGGTTATAACCTTGTTCAGATAGTTGTAGCAAGTTGCTGACAGAAGTGCAGGAGGTATTTTCATGCTGTATATTCTGGGGCATTAAGTGAAAGATCCATCTGTCAGCTGCTTAAGCAAGAGATGTTTCTGTAATGAATAGCTGCCTTTCACGGGGCCTCTTTGAAGTTGTCTGACCTTTTTCACTTTGAGGCCAGATGCAGTGCAATTAAAAAATATATTAATTTCTTTAGATAATACCAGACTTCATTCAGCTGGCATTGATTGAGTACCTCTTAACACTTTTGGAAAAATGGACTTTCTGACATATCTTCAAAATCTCTTTTCCTCCTTATTAAAGACTATTACCCATACCAGAGTCTCTCCATAGGAGCAGTTCTTTTTCATTTTGATGGTGGTTTATCAGCTTCTGTGGTAACAGTAGTCTAATAAATAAGAAATAAAATTGCCCCCCTTAAAATTATAGAACTTATAGGTGGAAAAGACCTCTGAAATTGTCCAGTCCAGCTGGAAATGTAGCAGCAGTATTCCCAGTAAACAGATGACTTATGAAGGGTGAAGTAACTTGCCTAAAGTCATTTGTAAATGTAGTGCCTCCTACTTTTACCCAAGGAGTTGTGATTGCCACACATCAAGATGTGATCCCTTTAAGTTGGGGATCATAGCACTCTTGTAAGATGTAAGTAGGAAACTGAACAGGAAGAAGGGAAAAGAGAAGAGAATGTAATCAGAGTGATTGGTATAGAGCTAAAGCCATAACAAGGGATGAGCCTTGCTGTAAGCCTTAAGGCAGGAGTAGAGCCTTCTGTGACACTAGCCAAGTTACCCATGGAGCTGTATGTGAGAAGACTGTTTGTTAAGCCAGGTGGTTCTTCAGAAACCTTCAGCTTCAAGACCACTGGGGCCCAGGGTTAACCTCTGAGCTCTCCTTAGCAGATTCCATAACTACTACACTTTGACCCTTAAGCAAAAGCCATCTTTTCTTTGAGTCTTCTGTGTTCTCCTGGTCATTCATCTACCCTCTCCACCCTCCAATTCATTGAGGAATTTCCGGAGCTTGGGCTTTGAAGTTAGACCTGGGTTCAAGTGTGGCTTTACTTTTATTAATGCTTCCCTTATCTATAAAACAAACAATAAACCATATCTCATAGATGATTTTTTTAAATGATTAAAAGAAGATGCAGCATATAAAATCTTTGCCCTGCCTGATGTATAGTGAATGCTCAGTACATATTAGCTGCTAGGATGGTTGTTGATATCCAGAGTTCTGCCTTCATTCCTGTAGGAATTATCTGAATGACCCTTCTCCAGACCAAGAATCAACATTCCTTGACTTCTTTGTTCCATTAGCCCTTATTTGAGAACATTCCACTTTACCACCCCACCATGCTATTGGCTGTCCTGGCCAATTCTGGAATGCCTCCACATCCAAAAGCTAAAAATGCGTTTAAAAGGAACCAGTTCTTTGCCAACTTTCTCATTCATTCATTCTGACTTTGTTTCTTCCACGATTTCTCTGTAACACCACCCCTTTTCTCTCTGGCTGTCATAACTCTTACAGCTTCTGTCTCTTCCTGTCCAGCCCTGACTCCGTGGCTCACCACTCTGAACACTTGCTTACCTTTTCAATTTTACTGTGCCTCCATTGCACACATGTGATCATTGATCATTGATCATGAGTTCTGGATGTCTCTTGGGGCTGAGCTTCAGAAGAGGGAATTGCACAGTTTCATTTGCTGCCATCACCTGGATTGGACAATCAGCTGTTGAGGTGCCCTTTCAGTCCTGTACTTGTTGCTTTCCCCTCACTCTCTGAGGGCTACTCTAGCCCTCCATTACTCTTCTCATATCTTATTTTTACTTTATAGAGAAAATGGAGACATGAACTTTTAGCTTCCTGCCTGTGTGTGTTGACATTGTTGTCTGCCTCCTTTGCCTTGTTGTTGACTTTGTATCCTTATTGCTTGGCACAGAGGAGATACTTTGGAGTATGCTTTAAATGAAAATACCATAATTGCTAGCCCAGTACTTACTTCTCATTGGAAGGTTGAAGTCCTGTCTCTGCCCCTTGGTGGTGGGTAGAGCCAGGGTAAGTTCCTCTATTGCTCAGGGTCTTGCATTTCAAATAAGGGGTTGGACTTTTTCAGTTGTGCTCGTCTGATTGTATGGTGAGTTATTTTTCAGAGTAGTAAGTACACTTATACTTTGCCTTCTCCTAAGGATGGAGATAAAGATCAACTTAAAAAATGTTTACATGCTAAGAGTTTGGGTTTTGTCATTTACTAATACAGTAAAGGGTGTTGACAGTATGTTTTAAGGTGCAACCATTCCCTCTGATAATAATTATATAAAGCCCAAGCCAAACCCACTGTTTTCGAGTTGATTCCAACTCACTGTAACCCTATAGGGAAGAGTAGAATTGGCTCCATGGGTTTCTAAGGCTGTAATCTTTATAGAAGTAGACTGCCATATCTTCCTCCCTGGATAATTATACAGATGGATGAAAGTTATGTTCTTCCACATTCCATCCACTGATACTAAAGTGAGGAAAAAAATGCCTGGGGGGCCAGGGTTTGACCATCCAGAGGCTCATAGCCTTATGGCATGTGAGCAATTAAAATTTAAAGTGAGGTTATGACGTTCTTTTATTCTATTAGTTTTAAATACCTATTTAATATATGTGGTGGTGTAATACCAATTATTTTGTCTTCTAGTTAGGTGTGTTTTTCTGCCACAGCAGGGAGAAGTGCTTGACTAGAGAGGGTCCCAGGGAGAGGGAACTGAAGACAGCTTCTAAGTTAGTGGGGCTTTCTACCAGACTGGTATTCAACCTTGAAAAATAACCATCGGCCTGGAAGGCATATGATTGTTTCTAGAATGATGTCCTTGTTTATTTTGCTATCTGAACTCTTCTGATTTGAGGGGGAATGCATTTTGAGCTTTGGTTTTTCAATTATTGTACTTATCCCTTCTGCATGCATATTTGGAATACTAAAATAAAACCTTTCTGCAGCAGGTACTTCAGAAGGCCTGGCACTAGAATAGCTCCAGCTATGTAAATGTGTACTGCTCATTGTATAAATCAGATAATATTGACCATGAATTTGAAATTTAATGCTTGGTACCCGACAAGGAGCCTGTGGTGGTAGAGTGGTTAAAGCATTTGGCTGCTAACTGAAAGGTAGGTGGTTCAAACTCAACAGCTGCTCAGAAGGAGAAAGATGTGGCAGTTTATTTCTATAAAGGTTTACAGCCTTGGAAACCCTATGGGGCAGAGGCAGCTCTGCTATGTCCTGCACGGTCGTTGTGAGTCAGAATTGACTCGATAGCAAGAGATTAAGTTTTTCATTTGGTACCAGAAGAATTCTTAAATTATTAGTCTATGTTGTTGTTATGTGCTGTCGAGTCGGACCTGACTCATAGCTACCCCTCCTTGGGTTTCCGAGGCAGTATCACTATGGAAGTAGATTGCCCAACCTTCCTTCCGAGGAGTGGCTGGTGGGATTGAACCACCAGCCTTCTGGTTAGCAGTGAAGTGCCTTAGGCACTATGCTACCAGAGCTCCTATGTTGTTGTTAGATACCATTAAGTTGATTTTGACTCACAGTGACTTTATGTGACAGAATAGAACTGCCTCAGTGTGTTTTCTAGGTGGTGGTTTTTGCAGAAGCAGATTCAACAGGTCTTTTCTTCCCTGGAGCCATTGAGTAGGTTTGAACTGCCAAACTTTCAGCTCTGGTGGCTTAGTGAGTAAGGCATTTGGCTGCTAACCAGAAGGAAGCTATTCAGACCTACCAGTGGCTTCACGGGAGGAAAATGGGGCATTCTACTTCTGTAAAGATTTATAACCTTGGAAACTCAATGGGGGTCGCTATGAGTCGGAATTTAGTCTATTCATGTATTTTCTAAGCATGTAAGGTACATTGCTAGGTGCTGTGTAGAATATGTAGAATACAAAAATTATGGTAAAAAAATGTAAATTGATATATCAGTATTAGATAGGATGTGGAATTAGAGAAAAGATAACACTTCTGACCAGGATGGCCTGGGAAGGCTTCATGGAGGAGGTAGTGTTGAAAGAAGGAGCCCTGGTGGTACAGTGGCTAAGTACTTGGCTGCTAATCAAAAGGTTAGTGATTCAAAGCCACCGGCTGCTCCAGGGGAGAAAAAATGTGGCAATCTGCTTCCATAAAGATTACAGCCTTGGAAATCTAGGAGCGGTTCTTCTCTGTCCTGTAGGATTGCAATGAGTCAGCATTGATTTGATGGCAATGGGTTTGGTTTGTTTTTTGGTTACTATTGAAAGGTAGACTGAAAAAAATCTCTTCACAATATGTAAAAATGGCTTCTGTAACCAGAAGGAGGTAGCATCTTCATATTTTATTCCCAAAGTGAAATTTCCTGTCTGCTGGTGGCATAGTGTCTAGGGCATTTGACTGCTAACCCGAAGGCTGGCAGTTCAAATCCACCAGCCAGTCCTTGGAAGGTAAGTTGGGCAATCTACTTCATGGTGATACCACCTCGGAAACCCAAGGAGGGGTCGCTGTGAATTGGATCTGACTGGATGGCAGTGAGTTTTTTTTTTTTTTTTTTTTAAAGTAATTATCAAAGGAAGAACTTGTTTAAACAAACTTGCATATAGAAATTCTCTATCAACTTGAAACACTGGTTTAGGAGAATCACATTTCTTTGAAGACTTTTACTGAAAAAACTCATACATTTACCTACCTATATTTTAAATATGGGAGCTCTGGTAGCATAGTGCCTAAGGCGCTTGACTGCTAACCAGAAGGCTGGCGGTTCAAACCCACCAGCCAGTCCTCTGAAGAAAGATGAGGCAATCTACTTCCGTAGTGATACTGCCTTGGAAACCCAAGGAGGGGTCACTCGACGGCATATGACAACAACAACAACAATGATATTTTAAATATAGGTTGAAAGTGATTTCCTCTTAACAGGGGATTTCCACTTCATTTTATGCCATCAGGATTTAAACATTTTGAGTTCACATTTCCATGCCTAGAGTTCTTTTAAATTCTTATTACTTGTAACTGTAAATTTGCTGTTTTAAGTAATTTACACTCAAATTTTTGAATTTTTTTTTGCCCGAGACAAACCTAACTAAAAGAACAGTAGAATTCAAAGTACAGTGTGTAGAATAAATTTGAATAAAGAAGACCAAAAGGTTGGGCCCAAGTGCTTTAGGGAATAAATTAAAGCTTAACCATGCATATTACCCAGTTCTGCAAGTTAAACAAAACCAAAGGACTTATTATCACAGTTGCTTTCTGGTTTGCCTGATAAATACCCCACTCTTCTCCCTTCCTTCTTTTGGATGAAGCATCTGAATCCTAGAGCAGTTCAGGACTAGGAGTAGGTCTTCCTAGACCATTTTTTCTTTTTCTACTGGGGGGGTTTGGGGGAAGTGAGAGAGCCATCCTGGAATTTCAAGTATTCATCAAGAGTTGATTTTTCCCAGCCTCGTGGGATCACTCAAAGAATGCTAAGACATGGCTCTTGCTTTCAGAAAACTTCTGTATTGCAGGGTTTTTCATGAGTTTCCAGTCAACAGCTAGTGCCTCTTCTAGCAGAACTCTGTTCCCTTCTGTGGTCTCTATTCTGCTTTGTTTCTCTTACTTACTCTACTCGTTATTATTTATCTTGTAGGCTGCTTCAGAACCCCTGCTGCCATCACCCATTTTCTTTCTTCTTATAAACACTAAATGTTGCTGATGCAAAGAAATACTCTTAAGAGTGGGCATGCAAAAAATAAGGCTTATTTAGATGTGTCAAAACTTACTAAGTTTAAAAAAATATTATGAGCTCTTAAAATTGAGGATGTTTTTCATGTCTCCCTCTTCTTAGAAATATTTCTTAACTGTCCCCCATTTCCCAGCACTTGATTACGTGCACTTTATTCTCTAATTGTTTCACTTGTGAATCTTGCTAGTCTTTTTTTTTTTTCCCCCCTGGCGAAAGAAAGGCAAGTTCATCTTTGATAACTTTGCTTTGATGTCAGATGGATACTTTAATGGGAGAAGCTCCTTCAGATGGAGCACCATCCCAGCTTATGACTTCAGTTATTTGGGGTAACTGGTCTGAGGCTTGAAATTTTAAGGATAATTCAGGTGTGGACATGAAGTAATATTATGAAACGCAACATTTCCCTCCTTAGTATCTCATTGGCTGATCTCATACGGATTTGTCACCATACCTTGTGAATGAGAACGTATAGGAATGTTCTTTGTAAATGATAAACTCTCATAGTGTTGGTTAATTGTTTGATTTGGAGAAAGTTGCTCATCTATGCTCATTGCAGCCCGGTTAAATCTGTCAACAAATACTGAGAACAAAGTGGGTGTGGAGCCCGTGCTTTAGCTTCTGTTTATTAAAGAATAAGCATAGTCCCTGCCCTCAGCACACAGATTCATGAGTGTGTAAACCAGCAGGATTGTATTCCAAAAGAGGACAAATTTTTTAAATTATTAATTTTTTGTTAAAAATATGCACAGAACATATACCAGTTCAATTTCTACATGTACAATTATCATCTCTGAATTTTTCTCCCCTATTAGCATAAACTCACTGCCCCTAAGGCTCCTATATAAACTTAACCAGTTGCTGTTGTCAGTTTGTGTGTGAGCACTCAAGGCAGACATTCTTCACTAGTTAAGCTAAACTATTGTTTGGTTTTAAGAAGACTTCAAAGGACATTTCTGGTTTATGGTTTACAGATGATCTCAGGCAGTCGTTTCAGGGGTTCATCTAGAAAGTCTGGGTTCCAAAAGAATTCGAAATTTTGTTCTGTATTTTCTCCCTTTTCATCAGGATTCTTCTATAAAATTTTTGATCAAAATTTTTTTTTAAAATAATATGAGCTAAAATTGAGGATGTGTTTCATGTCTCCCTGAAACATGAGCCCCCTCCACCACTTGCCATGGTCTCATGGCAAGAAGGCAGTTGTTCATGTAAGCAGTTAGCCACACATTTTATTTCCTCCTCCTATTCTTGATTTTAAGGTGCCCTGGTGGCATGTTGTGTTGTTGTTATGTGCCTTGGAGTCAGACCTGAATCATAGCTACCCCTCCTTGGGTTTCTGATGTGGTATCACTACGAAAGTAGACTGCCCAACCTTCCTTCTGAGGAGTGGCTGGTGGCATAGTGCTTGGCTATAAACTGAAAGCTCAGCAGTTCAAACCCACCAGCTGCTCTGTGGGAGAAAATAACTGATTTGCTTCTGTGAAGACTTACAGCCTAGGAAACCCCACGGGGCAATTCTCCTCTGTCATATAGGGTCTCTGAGTCAGAATCCATTTGATGGTAAACATAAACAACATTCCTGGTTCTCCTTTCTCTGTTGCTCCAATTGTACTTTGAATGGTGGTTTGCAAGCTTTTAAGACCCTTGGCACTACACGATGGACTAGGAGAGAAAAACACTAACCATGTTATTAGGCTAGGTAACTGGAATGTCCCATGAAACTATGATCCTAACCCTTCAAACCAAGGAACCAAATTCCATGAGATGTTTGATTGTATTATAAGCAAGCTTAGTAAGTATGCTCTCTCTTTTTTTTTTTTTTTTGTAAAAATATATACCACACATTTCCATCCAACTTTTCACAGGTGTATTAACTTATTGACATCAGTTTCATGAATCCACTCTGTAGCTATTACCCTTAATGTGAATCTTCCATCACCACAAACAGAGACTTAGTGCTCCATTAGCAATAACTACCCCCAGGAGGGGAGATTTTAATGTGAATGTTTTTCTATGATTTTAGACAAGGTGATCCTGGTTATGATGTCACCATTGTGATTATAAGCTGAAGTAGGTTGTCTTGTTTTGAAATCATCTCACTGTTTCATCTAGTTATTTTTGTTATAATTTATATGCCAATATAACATACAGTGGTAATTTTCTTGTATCATATCACTATGGTGATATGTGTATTGCTGTGCCATTGCTATTTCACATACCTGTAGGATTAGCCATGGTAAACAGATTTTAGTGGTGCTTCTAAACTAAGATTAGGAAGAAAGGCCTGGTGAGCTGCTTACAGAAAACCAGACAGTGAAAACCTTATGGATCACAACAGAATTGTTTGATAAAGAGCTAGAAGATGAGCCCCGATGTTGTCACTATGCAATAGCTGCTACAGTGGACTCAGACTCATTAGTCTGAGGACTCATTAGTCACAGGACCAGGCACTACTTTGTTCTGTTATATATCATGTATGCATAACATATCTTAGTTCTCTAGTGCTGCTGTAACAAATACCACAAGTGGATGGCTTTAACAAACAGGAATTTATTGTCTTACACTTTAAGAGGCTAGAAGTCAAAATTCAGAGTGTCGGCTCTAGGGGCTGTGTGAAGGCCCCTCGACCTTGGGTTACAGCTTTGCCTCTTGTTCTAGGCCCACTGGAGCTGGAAGCCTCTCCTAAGTCAGGTAGCTGCTGGCTGCTGAGGCTGACAAACCCAAGGTCAGAAGGTAAAATGGCACAGTCCTAAAATTGGCAAGCCACTGGTTCAAGTCCTAGAACTAGAGAGGAAGACTCGGCCAAATGTAGTATCCAGGTGTGCCAAAAAGCTAGAGACTTTTCCCAAAGTTTCTCTATATGTTTACTGGAAGCAAACCATACCCTGAAAGCAACTGCTGAGCTGCTCATAGCAGATCCCACCATGGAGGTGATTACAGTCTCATCATGGAGAATAAATACATACATGACCCAGCCAAGCTGACACATAACCTTAACTACTACAGTCACCATGAGTTGGAACCAACTTGATGGCAATGACTACCCACCACACTGGGAGGAATCCTAACATATAGCATGGAGGGCACTGTGCCTATCCCTAAAGACTTCATATGCTAAAGGAGAGATACCAGAAATGAAAGTTAGCTTCATGGCTGATTTAACTACTGGGGATTTGAAAAAACAAAAAGAATCCATGGCATATGTGTTTGTGAGGCCTTCTGATGTTGAGTAATAGTGGAAAATAAATTTGAATTACTTTAAGCCATTGGTCCTCTATGGCTAATGTCACAGATTCACCTTTTTTTTTCTTTCAAATGAACATTATAGGAATTTTTCTCTCATTGGTCTATCTCAGTGGTAGTAATCTATAGGCTAGTGTTTCCTTTCTCCTTCTAAAGTGTATGAAATTTAAGGAAATGACAATTAATTCACATTCTCTACATTTTCAAAGATTTATTTTTTTAATGCATTTTAATGAAATATATGTACAGTCCTCGGAAGGAAGGTTGGGCAATCCTACTTCCGTATGATACTACCTCGGAAACCCAAGGAGGGGTCGCTATGAGTCGGGGCTGACTTGACGGCAAATAACAACAGCAACAATATGTACAGTAAATACACAAAACTGAAGTGACATGGGTCAATGCATTTTTTTTTCTCCCAGTATTCTCTCCCCTCCCTTCCCACTCCTGGCAACCAACAAAGTTTCCCTCCATATATAAACCTTTCCTTGACACACTTCACAACAAAGAACTAATGCTATATTTGTCCTTCTGTGATTGACTTATTTCACTCAGCATAATGTCCTCCAAGTTCATCCATAACATGTGCTGTTTAACAGACTCTGCATTATTTTTTAGTGCTGCATAGCACTCCATTACGTGTAAGTATCATAGTTTCGTCATCCAGTCTTCTGCTGATGGGCACGTAGGTTGTTTCCATCTTTTTGCCATTGTAGATAGCGCTGTAGTGAACATGAGTGTTCATATATCTGTTCCTGTCCTGGCTCTTGCCTCTCTAGGATATATACCTAGTAATGGAATTGCTGGAGATATCAAATGATATCTCCAATTCCAGTTTTCTAAGGAATTGTCATGTTGCTTTCTACAGTGGTTGTATCACTTCACAGTCCTACCACTGGTGTATGAGGCAAAGATTATTCTTAACATACTTGAATCCAGCCATATTTTGTACTGCTTACTGTTACTGGTGCACAGGTTACAGCTCAGCTTATAGAGTGAGGCAGACTAGGAAGAAGGAAAAGGCTGTCCACTTCTGAAAGAATTGGCCAGGGAAAACCTTATGAATAGCAAAGAAACACTGTTTTGGTACATTACCGCGCACCTTTAGGAATAGTCCGTTTAGGGTAAAAGGCTCTCAAAATAGGACTGGGAAAGAGTTGCAACATCTGAGTAAACCCAGCCTTACTCATATGGAAAAGAGAAAGCTTTCGAGACCTTCATTTGCTGATGTGGCACCACTCAAATTGAAGAGAA
>NW_006921671.1:5920695-5922718 GCF_000298275.1 Orycteropus afer afer
TTATTCTTACAATTTGGAGGCTTTAAGTCCAAGTTCAAAGTGCCAGGCTCTAGGGGCTGGGTGAAAGCCCCTCAGCCTTGGGCTTTAGCTCTCCCTCCAGCTCCCGGCCCATTGAAGCTAGAGGCGTTTGTTCACTCAGACAACTGCTGGCTGCTGAGGCTGAGACGCCCAAGGTTGACAAGTAAGAAGGTATAGTCCCGATTTTACCAAACCACATGACAGGCCATTAATTTAAGTCCATTGTAAGTCCCGAGGTTGGCTGAGCTTGGCAGGCTGCTGAGCAACAACACGGCTACATGCAGGGCCTAAGCTGTGCCATAAGCTAGAGACCATTCCCAAGGCTTCTCCTTAAATACAGGAAGCAAACCACATCGCAAAGGCAGATACTCAGCTGCTTGTGGTAGATCCCACCATGGAGTTGATTGCCAGTCTCATCATGGGGAATAACTACATTCAGCTGCCCAGCCACTCAGCCAGGCCCAGTCAAGTTGACACACACACATAACCATCACACCAGAACATCTGTTTGTTAATTTATTTCCAGAATCCTATCTGTCAACAGGCCAGACAGTTGTTGACTGAACCAACACACTGGCAGCCCACTGTAGGCAGTCTAAGAAAGGAGCCAACTCATAAGGTATGACTTGGCAAGAACAGAATCAGAACAAAAGGGAGTAGGTATGTGATGCCTATGTTTAATAGGCTCTGATAGCCAGTTTCCAGAATTGGATGTACTGGTGGGTGGGTGTGAGTACAGATGCTGTCAGATGTGCCAGGTAATCTTCCCTGGAATCTGCTGCCAGTCTTGGCCCCACCATCATATTACTGAGGCTGCCATTTCTGACTTCCCCCTTTTAGGAGGACACAATCTTAAGGTCTACTGATTAATATTGAGTTACTGTTATGTTCTTTAGACCATATATGATTGGGACATAACTTTGCATACTTTAACTCTGATTTGTGTTAATTTCAGAATCAAACACAATGGGGCAGTCTAACCCCATCCCCAAAATCTCTGTGTGTGTGTGTGTGTGTGTGTGTGTTTGAGGTCCTTTGCCATTAAACTCAGGTATGATTGGTTAATGCTTCACCAGGCCATAATTAAAAAGGTTTCTGAAATATAAATTTAAACTTCTCCCCTTGAGTTGCTATTTTGGGGAAGAAAGCAGGAACTGAAAAACAAATTTACAGCAGATATTTGATAGCCTCTTTTACTTAACCCAAGACCACTTATGTGGATGATATGACTATCTTGAAAACAGCTGAGCTCCTTAAAATAGGCATAAAAGGTGTCTGTGATGAGAGGTGTGACGTCACCTAGTCTTGCCTGTGGGACATGTAATCTGAGTGGCACTGTGGTCTGCTGCTGATCGCTGATGACCGACCAGGGTGATAAATCAGGGGCTGCTTCACTAACGTAGTGGGCCTTGAGCTGGTCTGTAATCCAGGGAAATACAAAGCTCACAAAGAGTTCACCAGTGCTGGAGCAAGGGCCTTAAAGAAGCATTGTTGCCATGGCTCTATGAATATTTTTCTGTTTTATTTTTAAATCACTTAGTCTTTGCTAAATTAGAAACCCTGGAAGTTGATTAATTCGGAGAAGAATATATATGTGCTTATTGGTCCTCACAACTGGACATTTAAGCAACATTAGGATAAATGGAGAAAATATTGAAGTTGTCAGGGATTTCTTTTTACTTGGATTAACAGTCAAATGCCCATGGGAACAGCAGTCAAGAAATCAAATGATACACTGCATTGGGCAAATCTGCAAAAGACGTCTTTAAAGTGTTAAGAAGCAAAGATGTCACTGTTAGGACTAAGGTATGCCTCTGACTCAAGTCATGGTGTTTTCAGTTGCCTCATATGCATGTGAAAGCTGGAAATTGAAAAGTGAAGACTGAATAAGAATTGATGAATTTGAATTATGATGTCAGGAAAGAATAATGAATATACCTATGGACTGCTCTGGTAGCATAGTGGCTAAGACACTTGCCTGCTAACCAGACGGCTGGCGGTTCAA
>NW_006921671.1:5923718-5935388 GCF_000298275.1 Orycteropus afer afer
ACTGATTGATAAAGTAAATTACAAATTACGTGATAAATTACATTTACCTAATGTAAATGCTCAGCTCATAAATCTGTCTTTTGTTTGGCTGGAAAGCCAAAGGAGTGGGTTCAATTCCAGACCTGAAGGGCAGCTAGGGGCCATAGTGTCAAAGGTTCTACCAGGCTCTATCAGATGAGCAAACCTGCCTCTCCCAGCTTTTTTTTTTTTTTTTTTTTTAAATGATTTTGAGTTCCACAGTGTTCTCCCACTCTATCCAGGTTCTCTTACATAGATCCCTCCAGTGATTGACAGTAGTAGCTGGGCACCATCTAGTTCTTTTGGTCTTATAGCCATATAGGCTGAGGATTGTGTCGTGTACCAGTCCCTTGGACTAACTGTTTCCATGCATCTTTGGTTTTCTTCATTCTTCTTTGCTCTGGATGAGGAATGACCCATTGTTGCATCTAGATGGCTGCTTGCAAGTTTTTAAGATCCCAGTCACTACTTGCCAGAGTAGGATGTGGAACAATGTTTTTGTATAGTATATTATGCCAATTGAAATTGGTCCCGAGCCCACAGGTCCAATTACTTGCTCCCTCTGGGTAGCTGGCTGTGGCCAAGAAGTGACTACAACCTTGTCCCTTGTCAGCTCTACTATACCTGGGAATTCTTACAGAACGTACAAATGCACTTGTAGAAAAATTGTCTGCCAACCCTATACATGATCATGGGCACATTCCCCACCTGCACAGACATACCTGATTGGTAAGCCTGTCTACCCCCATCTATCCACTTGTATATCAGTGTTTGCCATTGCTGACAACCCAGTACTGTATTTGCAAAAGGGTTTATCTTTGTTGTCAAGATGTGTTTTTAAGATTTATCCCTAATAACTTCACTATACCTTTCTCTAGATTCTAACTAAGAGAATATCTTGCTCATATTAAATTGTTGTTCTTCTGATTGTTGTTTGCCCAAAACTTTTACTGACATAAGATGAGGCTTGGTGGAGTGGAGGGAGCAGGGCCCTTGCTGGGAGTCAGCAGATTGGGATGTTGCCCTGCTATTAGCTGCATGTCAGCCTTCTTGCAAGTAAGCCTTCCAGGTCTCTGTTTCTTCATCAGTAAAACAAAGAGCCTGGAGAAATAAACCATTCTGCCTGGACCAAATGATAAGGTCACCCCACATGCTAATGTTACGTGATTCTGTGAATGGTGGCACTTCAGGACTCATTCCTCTCAGAGGTCCCTGCATAGTACCTCTGCTTTACCCTGGGGTTAGAAGGTGGTGTGGGTGTTGTATGGAGGCCATTTTAAACATTTAAGCTAAATAGACAGGTTTGTTGGTTCTTCCCTGCGTAAGAGTTCTTCCTCTTCATTTTATATCCCTATTTTCTCAATTCCCTCTTCTCCCGATTCTGCTTTCTTGTCTTTTTGGATGCAGTTTGCCTTCTACCTTCTTAGTGTGTTAGCATGGGTGTGATGGGTATTGGGAGCTCTGGTGGCATAGTGCCTAAGGCATTTGACTGCTAACCAGAAGGCTGGTGGTTCAAACCCACCAGCCACTCCTTAGAAGGAAGACTGGTCAATCTACTTCTGTAGAGATACTGCTTTGGAAACCCAAGGAGGAGTCACTGTGAGTCTAATAGACTCGATGGCAGTGGGTTTTTTTTTTTTGTGGTGGGTAACACAACTCACTACTATTAGTCTCAGATTTGTTGTTGTTTGATGTTGTTCCTCCATCTCATGTGAGTTCATCGAGGGAAGAGAAGGAGGTAAAGGAGACTGACTCCATGATGAAATAATGGTCCTTTTGTCTTTTCCTCTTGCTGTAGAGAGTTTTGTGTTTCATCCTGGCCTGAACCGTTGTATTGTTTTACAGGCTCAGTACTCTTCTTTTTAAAAATATGGCTCATTATTAAAAGGATTCAGCTATAACGCCACAGACCTATTCTACTCACTTCTCCAAATCCCCTCCCTCAGTCATAATTATATAGTAAAAAATCTACTATAGTGGGTGCTATTTAATTGGGACCTCTGATACTGGGATTGAAATGTGTTCCCACTGTATTTATTTTGCTTAATACTTGTAAGGTATACTTCATTCTGATAACTTTTCAAAAATATTTTCCTTGTGATTATATATAATTAGTAGCACCTG
Source organism: Orycteropus afer afer (assembly GCF_000298275.1). NCBI lineage: Eukaryota > Metazoa > Chordata > Mammalia > Tubulidentata > Orycteropodidae > Orycteropus > Orycteropus afer. The sequence continues at coordinate 5,925,861 of NW_006921671.1, forward strand.
TAAAATACGCCTTTAACCATATAGCTTCCTTCCTAACCGTTCTCTTTTAGATTCCATGGTTTAGTGTTCTCTGTTGATGAACTGGGCTTGGGAGACCTGCAAGACTGTGCCAGATATCTTACAGTAATGTGCCCAGGTTTAGCCTCATAACCTTAATTAGATATGGAATGTTGAAAATATACTGCTGAGTGTGTGTAAGTTTTAACTTCTATAACAAGATAGTGAATTCTGATCACTTCATGAAATGTTATAAAACATTTCTTGTTTCTTCAGCATTCAGTGTCCCTTAGTTTAATAATAGAAAATTAATGTAAAACTCAAGGTACCTTTATATTATTTTAGTGGTCTGTTTGAGCTCAAGTTACCTCTGTGTCAATATTCAAGTTACTGCAACTTACAAACTCCCCCCCCCCCCCTTTTTTTTTTTTTTTTTTTGCTCTGTAGAAGCAAAAAAGTGTTGAAGATGTTAAAGGCTGTTCTGAAGAAGAGTCGAGAGGGAGGAAAAGGAAGCAAGAAGGAAATAGGTATGTATACAAAAACAAATATAGCAGGTGTGGTGGACGTTGACAGTAAGATCCCATTCCAGTATGGCTAGCTTTTGTTGCTTTGGCATGGGTCAGAGAGTGTGATCTAAGAACAAATGGCATAGTGGAAGCTTTAAGAACCTGGTGGGAAAGAGGTGTATACACATATATTCCCACTCACGCACACGCTTTTTTATTGTAAAAATATTATAACACAAAATTTGCCAATTCAGTATTTTTCACATGTGCAATTTAGTGATATTAATTATATATATATGTATTTTTAAACTAAAGTCTATATGTATATAATTTCTGAGCTTTTACATGAGAAGTGATTTCAGTAATTGGGTTTGGGTTCTGAACTAAATCCTTCCCCAGGAGACTTTTTAGGGTTCATAATTTTAACAGATCATTCAGATCCAGAGGCAGTCAAAATTAAAGATATTGAGGGGGATAGTAGGTGTGTCTAGGAATTTGGTTTCTAGAAAGCTCTTTCCCTTTGCCCACATGAGATTGCATTTTATAGGTTTGACCAATTGCTGGCTTACTGGTCTTCAACTTTTTTGAGTATCACATTTTATGCATAATAGGTGTAGCCCCCATTAATACCAGACTGGTAGTTACTATTTTGATGAGAGTTACTTAATTTGGCTAGGATTTCATTCCTGCTTGTAGAGTTTTTAAAGAGCTCTGGTGGTGTAGTGTCTAAGGCAATTGACTGCTAACCAGAAGGCCGGCAGTTCAAACCCACCAGCCACTCCTTGGAAGGAAGATTGAGCAATCTACTTCCATAGTGATACAGCCTCACAAACCAAGGAGGGGTCGCCTATGAGTCGGATCTGACTCTACAGCATTGAGTTTGGTTTTTGGTTTTGTCGAGTTTTAGGAGCTCTGGTGGTATAATAGCTAAAGCATTTGGCTGCTAACCACAAGGTCAGCAGTTCAAACTCATCCGCCACTCAACAGGAGAAGATCAGACATCTGCTTCCATAAAGATTTACAGCGTTAGAGCCCTGTGTGGCAGTCGTATTTTGTCCTGTAGTGTCGCTATGAGTGGGAATTGACTCGATGGCAATGAATTTGGTGTGTGTGTGTGTTTGTAGAGTTCTGAGGAGCCCTGGTGGGGTTAAATTGTCAACTGCTAACCAGTAGGTTGGGAGCTTTGGTAGCACAGTGTCTAAGGCACTTGACTGCTAACCAGAGGGCTGGTGTTCAAACCCACCAGCCACTCCTCGGAAGGAAGGTTGGGCAATCCTACTTCTGTAGTGATACTGCCTCGGAAACCCAAGGGAGGGGTTGCTGTGAGTCGGAGCCGACTCAACGGCACATAACAACAACAACAACAACCAGTAGGTTAATGTTTTGGATCCACCAGTCACTCCATGAGAGAAAGATAAGCCAGTCTGCTTCTGTAAAGACTTACAGCCTTAGAAACCCTGTGGGACAGTTCTACTCTGTCCTAAAGGGTCACTTTGAGTCAAAATTAACTTGACAGCAATGCATTTTGTTTTTGGTGTTAAACGTTCAGGTGCATATGTGGTCATTGTGACTGTAGTAGCGTTGAATTCAATGTGATAAACTCCTGTAAGTTATTTTGGTGACTGCTTGGTATTACACTCAATTTCTCATTGCAAGAAACCATGTATTCTCTCCTTATTGCACAATAAAAATCTGTTAGTGTGACTTGATTTTCCTGAAATAAGACATTTTATTTTACCCTGTATGTAAATGGATGTTAATCCAGAGTGGTTGGGGAATGGCTGAGTACTCTGGTTTTTGAGTTGCTGTACATGCCCTCTATCAATAACATTTCAGTTTTTAATCTTATTAAAATAAGCATACTGACAAAACATCAATGAATTATAGTTAACTCTTTAATTTAGTAGTTCTGTAGGAGAATAAATGGACTGCTAAGCTTTTTGGTTATATGGAACCTAGGTAAAATTTCTACTTACTGCTAATTATCCCTTAAACTAAGTCTGCAAAATGGCAAACTCACCTTAAAATAGAGCCATGCCATAATGAACTATGAATATTTCATTGTAAGCTTTACAGTAATGCTTGGGTAAGCAGATAAAAAAAAAGAAACTAGTTTTTAATGATATAAACAGGAGACCACAGTTTGCTCTTAACCTTAGAGAAACAACACCCTATCTTTGAATAATTAAAACTGTTACTATGGAGAATTTTCAGTTCACATAATTTCTTTCCAGGGGGACATTCACCCTCTGCTGGGTCAAGGCCAAAATGTCCTTCTCATTAGTTCTCTGAAAGCTATTAAAAAATTTTGTTGCCCCTCCCCCCATAGTTTTGGCAGTCTGACATTCATCTTGGAACTGTATTTGCTTCTTTGTAATTTCCGGCATAAAGTTTGATCCTAAGCTGTCAGATCTGGGGCTGCCAGTTCCCTAGGGTCTGAGGATAGGATTTCCAAGCCAAAACTTCATCAGTCACAGTCTCCACAGCAGAACTTGCTATATCTTCTTTGACCAGAGACAGACTCATGTGAAACAACAGTTACTAATGATCTCGGACCCTAGTGCCATTCAGACAGGCCAGACAGTGAACATAGTTTGCATTTGAAACTTTTCCAGTTTCAAAGCACATGACTGGGGGGTTCGTTTCCCCCTTTGGTCTTTTATAGCAACTGCTCCTTTTTCTGAATTACTTCGTCATAGTAATTCCCACAGGATGAGTTTTCACTAATACAAACCAACTTGAAAAAGTAGTGGGAACATTTCTCATAAAACATCTCTATGATACATGCCTATTCCCCTCTTAACTAGAACCTGGGTGAATTAGTTTGGGGGAAAAAGCAGATGGAATCTTAAATCTTGATGAAATTATGTCACAAGATGATTAGGGGAAATACTTGGAATTGTAACCACTCGTATGTTAAATCTCTATTGCAACTCTCATTATGTAAGGTAAGTAAATCATAGCTAAGTTCTTCTGTAAATTGAAGCTGGTTAATTTATGAGACTGCTCTTAAACTTGGGTAATGATATCTCTTGAAATACAGAAAAATTTTGTTCTACTGTTTCCATTTAATACCAAGCTTAGTTGCAAAGACAAAGGAAACTTCATTTCCATGTACCTGCAACCTAGAAAAATTAATTTCAGCATTTCATATCCTTTGTAAATCATGATTACAGAGTTAAATTTAGTAGGCTTCCCCCCAAAAAAAAAAAATTTCCAGAAATAATGAAAAATTGTATTCCCTCAACCTCTGTCCCTAAAAGAAAATGGCATTTGTATGTACTTTAAACTATTTGTAAAACTTTAACTAGTATTAAAATTCAAGTATATAAGGATATTTCCAGTATTCACAGTGAATCATTATGTTCAAAGTCACTGAGTAGATTTTAAAGAATTAGCAAAATTTTCTTTTTCCAGGAAAAAAAAAAAACATGCTTTTTTTTTCCCCAAGGAGATGCATATAGCTGGGCAGAATGTATTTTCTGGGTTCTGAAGGCTATAGAAGGCATGTCAGAGAATACAGTACTAAAAACTTTAAAATGCTTTCTTGGGAAAGTGCATCCACCTTGGCTCCACTATTCCGTCAGTGCAAATGAGCATTACATTTCTCTTGACCTTGAGTTAGGACTTAGGGAAGCAGAAATCAATATTTAACCATAGTCCGGGGAGGGCCAGGCGAGGGCATCTATTTTTTTCTCCATAGTCTTGTGTTAAGACCTTGATCTAAAATAAATAAATGAGGGGCACTATCTTTATTTTGAAGCTCTCCAGAGAGGTTTACAACCTTCTACCACATGTTCCTTTATTTTAAATGACCTTTTACTATCAGAAAATTTTCTTATTACTATTGTTAAATTGCTAATTGTTTCCAAATTTGAATAATCAGTCCACTTTAGCAATGGGAATATCCTGAGATCAAATCTGGAGCTAATAAGAGTTTAAAGTGGATCTAATAGTGACATAGAAAATTAACATCTTTTCTATACAGAACAGTTTAGAAAATGAATAGGTATATAGTCCTGTTTTTGATAACAATGGAAACTTTAAATACCAACCTAAAAAAAATGCAGAAATCTTATATTGAAGAAAATTGATAAGACTTTACTTAAGGACATAGAAGACAATCTGAGTAAAAGGAAAGAAAGCAAAAACCATATTCCCATATGGGCAGATACTTTTTTTTTTTTTTTAAAAAAACTTTTACTGTGATTTGGGTGAAACTTTTCAGAGCAAATTTATTTTTCATACAGCAGGTCATAACACATTTTGTCTCGTGACATTGACTGTAATACCACAGTGTAATAGCTTTCTTCCCAGTTTCTCCCCGTAGTTAACTCTTCCCTGTGTCCTTCCCTCCCATGCACTCCTGCCCCCTGAGCCATCTCCCCGTGGATATGCTACCCTTCTCTTCTCCCATGATTGATCTCTTCTAGGAGTGTATCTACCTGATAGAAATGTTCATCCCATATACCGATCTATTATTTGGCTGGAAGCCACAGGAGTAAGTTGAATTGCACACCTGAAGGGCGGGCAGCAAGGGGCCATAGTCTCAGGGGTTTCACCAGGCTCTATCAGACCAGCAAACCTTGTCATACCCTCCCGCCATCCCCCCCTTTAAAAGAAAAAAAAAAAAAGATTTTGAGTTTTATTCCACATTGTTTTCCCATTCTATTCTATCCAGCATCTCCTACAGAGATCCCCCTCCAAGTGCTTGACAGTGTTAGCCAGGCACCATCTAGTTCTTCTGGTCTTATAGTTGTATAGGCTGAGGATTGCATGGTGTACCAGTTACTTGGACTAATTGTTTCCATGCGTCTTTAGTTTTCTTCATTCTTCTTTGCTCTGGATGAGGAGAGACCCATTGTTGAATCTAGATGGCTGCTTGCAAGTTTTTAAGATCCCAGTCACTACTTGCCAAAGTAGGATGTGGAACAATGTTTTGTGTAGCATGTTATGCCAATTAAACTTGATGTCCCCTGCAACTATGGTCCTGAACCCACAGGTTCAACTACTCACTCCTTCTGGGAGCTGTCTGTGGCCAAGAAGTGACTACAGTCTTGTCCCTTGTCAGCTCTGCTATGTACCTGGGTATTTTTATAGGACATATAAATACACTTGTAGAAACATTGTCTGCCAGCCCTATACATGGACATGGTCATGGGCACATTCCCTCCTGCATAGACATAATCTCATAGTTAAGCCTGTCCACCCATGTATCTGCCCATAGATCAGTGTTTGCCTTCACTGACAACGCAGTACTATTCATCTTTGTTGTCTGCACCTCCCATGAACCTCTCTGTCTTCCTCTCCCTCAGTGCCACCATGTTGATCACTCACATATGGTACATTGCCCTTCTCTTCACCCAAATCAATACTTGTCTCTACATGTCTAACAGTGTTCCCTCCCATCCCACCCCTGGTAACCAACAAAGAAACTTTCCTTCCAATATAAACCTTTCCTTGACTTTTTATAATAACAAACTAATATAATCTTTGTCCTTCTGTGATTGACTTATTTCACTCAGCATAATGTCCTCCAAGTTCATCCATGTTAGGCGGTGTTGTGCAGATTCTATGTTATTCTTTAGGGTTTCATAGTATTCCATTGTGTGCATGTACCATAGTTTGGTTATCCTTTCTTCTGTTGTTGAACACCTAGGTTGTTTTAATCTTTTGGCTATTGTAAATAGTGCTGTGATGAACATGGGTATGCATATGTCTGTTGTTGTCCTGGCTCTTAGTTCTTTAGGATATATAGCTAGTAATGGAATGACTGGGTCAAATGGTAATTCTAATTCCAACTTTTTAAGGAATCGCCATACTGCTTTCCACAGTGATTGTATCATTTGACAGTCCCATCAGCAGTGTATGAGAGTCCCAATCTCTCCACATCCTCACCAGCATTTGTTATTTTCTGTCTTGTTGAACTTTGCTATTAGTGCTGGGGCCAGATGGTATCTCATTGTTGTTTGATTTGCATCTTTCTAATGGCTGTGGATTGTGAACATTTCTTCATGTGTTTGTTGGCTGCCTGAGTATCGTCTTTGAAGTGTCTATTCATGTCTTCTGCCTGTTTTTGACTTGGATTATTTGTCTTTTTGTTGTTGAGGTTCTGGAGTTTTCTGTAAATTGTAGAGATAAGTCCCTCGCCAGATATGTCATTGCCGAAAATTCTTTCCCAATCTGTAGGTTCTCTTTTGACTGTTCTGGAGAAGTCTTTGGAAATTTTATTTTTAGAAGGTCCCATTTATCTAATTTCTCTTCTACTGTTTGTACATTTTGGATTATGTTTGATAGTCTATTTATGTCATATATTAGGGCCCCTAAATTTGCCCCTAGTTTTTCCTTGAGGAACTTTATAGTTTTAGAGTTTCACATTTAAATCTTTGATCCATCCTGAGTTAGTTTTTGTGTATGGTGTGTGGTATGAAACTTGTTTCATTTTTCTGCAAATGTATGTCCAGTTTTTCCAGCACCATTCGTTAAAGAGACATTCTCTTCTCCATTTAATGAATTTCGGCCCTTTGTCAAAGATCGGCTGACCATAGGTTGATGGATCTATTTCTAGGTTCTCAATTCTAGTCTGTTGGTCTGTGTGTCTGCCGTTGAACCCACACCAGACTATTTTGACTATGGTGGCTGTATAGTAGGTTTTGAGATCCTTCAGTGTGAGACCTCCTACTTTGTTCTTCTTCTTCAATAGTGCTTTGCTTATCCAAAGTCTCTTTCCTTTCCAAATAAAATTAGTGATTGGTTTTTCCATATCCTTAAAAAATGTTGATGGGATCTGGATTGGGATTGCATCGAATGTATAGATTCCTTTGGGTAGAATTGACATTTTCATAATGTTCAATCTTCCTGTCCATGAGCATGGGATGTTTTTCCATTTATGTAGATCTCTTATGGTTTCTTGAAGTAGTCTTTTGTAGTTTTCTTTGTATAGGTCTTTTGTGTCCCTAGTTTGATTTAGTCCCCAGTATTTTATTTTTTTGGTAGTTAATGTAAATGGTATTGATTTCCTTAGTTCTTTTTCAGCAATCTCTTTGCTGGTGTAGAGTATTCCAACTGATTTTTGGATGTTGATCTTATATCCTGCCACGATGCTAAATCTCTCAATTAGTTCCAGTAGATTTTTGACTGAGTCTCTTGGGTTTTCTAGATATAGAATCATATCATCAGAAATAGGGATAGTTTGACTTCTTCCTTAACAAGTTGGATGCCTTTGATTTCCCTTTCTTGCCTTATGGCCCTGGCTAGGACTTCTAGTGCTATGTTGAATAGAAGTGGTGACAGTGGGCATCCTTGTCTGGTTCCTCTTTGCAAGAGGAAAGGTTTCAGTCTCTCTCCATTAAGAATAATGTTGGCTGTTGGTTTTGCATAGCTTCCCTTTATTATGTTGAGGAATGTCCCTTCTATTCCTATTTGTTCTGTGTTAGACTGGGTTCTCTATAGAAGCAAAATTAGTAAAACTTTTAGAGAGCACGCGAGAGGGAGAGAGAAAAAGAAATTTATTTTAGGAAAATGGCTCACACAGTTAAAGAAGCTGGCAAGTCCAAAGTTCTTGGATTAAATGTCAGGCTAGAGACTTTTCCCGACTCACGCAGCTGCAGGAGCTGAGGAGCTCAAGGTTGGCAGGCAGTACACTGGCTGTTGACTCTAACAAGTGACAAATCCAATATATCCAGGCCAAATGGTGGATTGTTCACTCACGGACAGTTGTAGGCAGCGCAACAGAATCCCGATCCACAGAAGAGTGTCTCTTTTCCCAGGATGTCCATAAATATACTGCAAGCAGGCCACATCCCTAGGGAAACTCACTTTCAGTGATTGGCTGCTCAAAACATATACATCTGAGCCCCCCATCATGGGAATAACCTCATCACAACTGCTCAAACCACACAGAATTGTGGTCCAGCCAAGTTGACACATGACTCCAACTATCATACTTGGTGAAAGTGAAGATGACTTGAAGCACTTACTGATGAAGTCTGAAAACTACAGTCTTGCAGTATGGGATAACATTTCTATATAAAGAAAACAAAAATCCTCACAACTGGACCTATAAGCAGCATCATGATGAATGGAGAAAAGATTGAAGTTGTCAAAGACTTTATATTGCTTGGTTCTATAGTCAACGCCAGTGGAAGCAGTAGACAGGACATCAGATGACATAGCTCTGCACAAATTGGCTGCAAAGTACCTCTTTCAAGTGCTGAAGAGCAAAAGTGTCTCCTTTAGGACTGAGGTGCGCCTGACACAAGCCATGGTATTTTCAGTCACCTCAGAAGCATGTGAGAGCTGGACAACTAATAAGGAAGACCGAAGAAAAGTTGATGCTTTTGAGTTGTGGTTGCTGGCAACAAATGCTGAGAGTGCCATGGACTGCTAAAAGAACTAACAAATCTGTCCTGGAGGAAGTACAGCCACAGTGGTCCTCAGAGGCGAAAATGGCTAGACTTTGTCTCACCTCTCATGTTGTCCGGAGGAACCATTCCTTGGAGAAGAAAGTCATGTGTGGTAAGGGATGGTCGACAAAGGAGGGGAAGGCCTTTAATGAGAAGGGTTGACACAGTGGCTGCAGTGAAGGGCTCAAGTATGGCAAGGATTGTGGAGCTGGTGCAGGACTGGGCAGTGTTTCGTAGGGTCACTATGAATCAGAAACAACTCGACAGCACCACTTGAGAACAGCATAACAGCTCTCCACTCAAGAGCAAATTTTGAGTCTCCTCTGACATCGGTTTTGGTTTTTTCTTACTTGTGTCTTTAATGACTTTTTTGCTTTCTTCATGGATGATGTTGTTGATGTCATCCCACAATTCCTCTGGTTTTCGGTTATTGGTGTTCAGTGCATCAAATCTGTTCTCTAGATGGTTTCTAAATTCAGGAAGGATATAATAAGGTCATATTTTGTCTCTCTTGGACTTTTTTTTTTTTTTTTTTAAATTTTATTTTGATTTGGGTGAAGATTTACAGAGCAAATTCACTTTTCATACAGCAGTTCACATATACTTTGTCTCATGTCATT
>NW_006921671.1:5936173-5965607 GCF_000298275.1 Orycteropus afer afer
TATAGGACCATTGTCTGCCAACCCTATATATGATCTTGGATACACTCTCCATTTAGACATACCTAATTGTTTAGCCTGTCCACCTATCTGTCCATCTTGGACTTGTTTTAATTGTCTTCAGCTTTACTTTGAACTTTCATATGAGCAGTTGATGGTCTGTTCAACAGTCAAGTCCTGGCCTTGTTTTGGCCATTGATAATTGAGCTTCTCCATCACCTCTTTCCACAGATGTAGTCAATCTGATTACTGTGTACTCAATCTGGTGAAGTCCGTGTGCATAGCTGCCGTTTATGTTATTGAATAAAGGTATTTGCAATAAGTAAGTCATTGGTTTTACAAAATTCTATCATGGGATCTCTGGTGTCATTTTTATCACCAAGGCCATGTTTTCTAACTACTGGTGATTCTTCTTTGTTTCCATCTTTCGCATTCCAATCACCAGTAATAATCAACATACCTTGATTTGACTAAACGTGTAATCAAGGATCCAATCTAGGATTCATTTCATTGAGTTTTCACATTTTGTTGTTGTGTGCTGTTGAGTCAGACCCAACTCATAGCTACCCCACCTTGGGTTTTCCAGGCAGTATCACTATGGAAGTAGATTGCCCAACCTTCCTTCCGAGAAGTGGCTGGTAGGTTTGAACCATGAGCTTTCTTTTAGCAGTCAAGTGCCTTAGACACTATGCTACTAGTCTCCTTTAATCTGCAACAATTTCTTAGGCTTTCTTTGTCTTTCATGATCTTGATACTTTTTAGAATCCTGGCCAGTGTTGTAGGATATGTCTCATTTTGAGTTTGTGTAATGTTTTCTCATGGTTAGATTGAGACTCTGCATTATCTTTGTTTTATTATTGTGATTATTTTTATTGTGATTTGGGTAAAAGTTAACAGAGCAAACTGGTTTTCCATTCAACAGTTCACACGTTTTGTGACACTCGTTGTGATCCCCATATGTTTTCCACTTCTTCTCTTCCTCCGTCTTTTCTTATGCCTTCCTGTCTTCTTAGCTTTATTCCTGGGCAAATGGTGCACTTTGGTCTCATATGGTTGATTGTTCTAATGACTGCTCACCTCTGTAGTATTACTGTTTCCCTTTTAGGCTTTTCCCTTTGTGGAGGGATACTTGGAGACTAAGCAAATGCTTTATTTCTCATCATAGTGTCACCCATTAATTTTCGTTCCCATCAATGTTTCTGGCCTTGAACATTTACTTCGATAATGTTTGTAAAATGGTGATTTTCTCTTTCCATCAGTTCTTCTACATTTATTAGCAGTAATTGTACTGGAAGAGTTGTCTTTTGTTTCTTTATACTTAATTTTTAATTCTATGGAGATTTATTTTCTAATTTCTTGCTATCATTTTTTTCCCAAAAAATTATTGTAGATTTGGCCATTGTGAGCTGCTTTAAATTAGTTCCTATGTTCTTGTGATGTGCCCTCATAATTTTTTGAGCACTTTCTTACTCTGGCACTATGAGTTGTTCCAGGGTCATCTTGATATATTCCTTGCCTCAGCTCTGGAAATCAACCTTGTCTCCTATTTCGAGGAACGATATTTAGAAACCAAGCTCTGGTTGGTAGTTGTGCTCATTGCTACTGGGGTGCCATTGTTTCCAAGCCATCCAAGCAGATAAGCTAGAAAATACACACACACACACATTTATCCATCTATGTCTATATATAGATATAGAAAATCACGAATTTATAATGTTTCCAATTTAAAACTATAGCATTAGTTTTATAATTCCTTTCTCTTACAGTGTTAGAAATGTGGGTCTCTTTATTCACATTATATTTTCTTAACTGCTCAATCCTAGTATGCATGAAAAGTAGAGAAATAGATGTCATTCTGGAAATTCATCTTGTCTGTCTTGAATTTTAGTTTCTTTGCTATTAGCTCCTAGGAAGTTTGCAGGCAAATGTTTGTACATCTGTAGCAAATGGAGTTCTAAATTGGCAACTGTATTCATTTTATTTGTCAAGTTTCTTTTTTTTTTGACATGGATCAATACTTTTTTTTTTTTTTTTTTCCATTGTCCCCTCCCCTCCCACCCTGGTAACCAATAAAGAAAATTTCCTTCCATATATAAACCTTTCCTTTCCTTTCCTTGACCATGGACTAATACTATATTTGTCCTTCTGTGATTAACTTATTTCACTCAGCATAATATCCTCCAAGTTCATCCGGTTTGAAGCTCTGCTTTAATCTTAAACATTGGGCAGATCTTTTCCCCTCAAACTAACAAAGCTCAGTTACCCAGGACCCCTTGTGATAATAGCTGTATCCATAAAGCAATTATATAGCTCAGTTAGTTTTTTTGCTGCCCCACCCCCACCTCCCCATGCAGTTCAAACCCACCAGCCACTCCTCTGAAGGAAGGTTGGGTAGTCTACTTCCGTAGTCATACTGCCTTGGAAACCCAAGGGGAGGGGTCGCTATGAGTTGGGTCTGAATCCATGGCACATAACAACAACAATAAGAAGTGATACATAATTCTATTTTAAACCTGTGATCTTACAAAACTTCCGTTTGGTAGTATGTTTTTTTTTTCTTTTAACCTTGGAGGTTATGATTTTTTTCTTGAAGAATAAGCATTGGAGGCCTGTTCTCCCTGGGGGGTATGGGGGAAGTGTTTGTCCCCCTCTGTCTTTGTGAGTCCCCTCTAGACTCCCGGTTGCTTGATATTGGTCTGGAAGTAGCTCTAAATTGGGGTAGAAGAGTGAACTTTAATTGTGGCACTGCCTCAATTAAAATGCAGACTGATTAAGGAATAGTTGCTTAATATGCTGATATAATAACACTGTTTACTAGTTTTTTCTTTTCAGCTTAATTATTTGTGTTCTTTTTTTTTTACCCCCACCAGAAAAGCTTTGTTTGAAGCAATTTATTAAAAGACATTTGACCTTCACCTTTCCATAGTTAAAAATCCAGGTGGTTAGCTAAATATTCTGTAATGATATTAATTAAGGCATTGGATAGTGTTAAGCCAGAGTGTGTATTGAATTAATTTGTTAGCTTTGCATCTAATCCTTCACTTTGAATTTGAAGTACAAGGAAGCTGTTTGCTTCTAAAGTTTAAAAGGCATTGATGTATTGTTAAACTTGGTATTTTAAGCCATTCCAGGCTGTAGTCTGGCTTTCAGTGGTACCTTCTAAAAAAAATGCCTCAATACAAACGATGCTTTGTTTTATCTGGAAAATATGAAGCTGCTTTTGATTATTCTATGCTGCATTGCCCATTTTCTGTGGTTGTGGACTATTATTTAGGAATTTAGTGCAGTGACTGTCTTGCTGAGCTATGGATATTTGGTGGCTTGTTGTTAACTGACTCTGAAAATGTTTCCCAAGCAACAAAACAAGCAGAAATAATTGAGTCTAAAGATACTGTATTTCTCTTTTACTGGGATGTTTAACAAATTCTGCAAAATATTAGGACATAGTTTAAACATAGGATGGAACCAGGCTGGTTTTCAGGAGGATCAAGAATGCTCTTCCTTGTGGTTTTCATCTGTTCCTTCATCAGCTTTTCTCTTTGTTGTCCTTCACACATGTTGCAAAGTTTAGAAAAAGCACAGACTTTAAAGTTAGAAGTTACAGATTCAAATGCTAGCTTGACCTCCTCTTATTTAATGTTACTGTGTGCAAATTTCTTCAGTTTTCTAAGCTACCTTATGGGGATGTTGTCAGGGTTAAAAAAGAGAACTTTGCTGCAGAAATGGCTGGCTAGATATTCAATAAATCTTTTATTTCTTTAGAAGACTATGCAGTGCCTTAATGCACAAAACAAAAACAAAAACAAAAACATGTTTCTTCTCTGTTGAACAGAAAGCAGAATTGCTCTCAGACCAAAAAAAAAAAAAAAAGTGACATTCTAAAAGCTGCTGCTTTCTACAATTGACTATCTTCAGCTACTGACCCTGGTAGTGTAGTGCCTAAGGCACTTGACTGTTAACCAGAAGGCTGGCGGTTCAAACGCACCAGCCACTCCTCGAAAGGAAGATGGGGCAATCTACTCCCGTCAGTGATACTGCCTGAGAACCCAAGGAGGGGTCGCTATGAGTCGGGCCGACTTGAAGGCAAAGAACAACAACAAGATACTGACTCTGCCATCGGCTTTGGTTACTAAAGGCCTCCTGCCTTCTATTCCCCATCACAAAACCGAGAAAGCTCTGAGTCATTTATCTGCTGTATGGTAGTTTATACTTTGAAATATTTTTTCATATTTTAGCTTATATCAGGTACTTGCATTTTATTTTTATTTGTGAAGTTTAACTGAATGCCCCCCACCTTTGCTCTAGGGATTTCAAGGAGCCCTGGTGGTACAGTGGTTAAACCCTGAGCTGTTAACCAAAATACCAGGATTTGAATCCACCGTGTGCTCTGTGGGAGAAAGGTGTGACAGCCTGTTTCTGTAAAGATTTTAGCCTAGGAAAGCTCTGAAACATTTCTGTTATGTTGTGTAGGGTCACTATGAATTGGAATCAACTAGATGACAATGGGTTTAACTCGTGATTTCAGAAATTGGCATACATTTTGCGAATAGGTTTTCAACTATAGTTTATAAAGTTTCTGGGGTGTTTTATCTCAATCCAACTTATATTAATAAAGGTCTTCATATGAAAGGGCCCTGTCCTTTTTTTTGTAGCTTTCCCATATGTTTTAGGAATATGTGAAGGATAAAAGAGAGAATGAAAGCAACAAATACTTGCTGAGATTTTTATCAAGTGTACCCACTCATAGTAAACCAAGTAGGTTTATCTTGAACTGCCTGTTTCCTGTGAAGGGGGATAACTCCTCCAGACTGAGAGGAAGATAAAGTCAAAACTCATCCTGGATCTTCCACTTCTATGGCCGTTAAGACTTCTAGAAGTCACCCTAAAAGAGATGGCAAAGTTCTCAAACAACACTTAATTGTACCTCTGTGTGTGTGTGTGTGTGTGTGTAAATGCAGGAGGAGCCCTGGTGGTACAGGAGTTAGTTAAGGCATTTGGCTGCCAGCCAAAAGGTTGGTGATTCAAACCCACCGGCTGCTATGCAGGGAGAAGGGTGTTGGCAGTCTGCTTCTGTAAAGATTACAGCCTTGGAAACCTGATGGGGGAAGTTCTACTACATGGTCACTATAAGTTGGAAATTGATTGAGTGGCAGTGGGTGAGCATAAATGCAAAAGGAAACTTAATTTGCAGGGGATAGCTAGCTAGTTGCCATGAAGTTGACGCCAACTTCTGAGACCTTAAGTACAAAAGAACAAAAGAGTTGCCTGGTCCTTCATCAATCTCACAATTATCTGGTATCATATCTAAAGCAGACAAAACTAGACAGTGTTCTGTTGTGTGATCTATAAAGTTTCTATTGGCTAATTTTCAGAAGTAGATCTTTTTTCCTAGTCCATCTTAGTCTGAAAAGTTTCATTGAAACCTCTCCACCATGGGTGATGCTGCTTTTATTTGAAATACCAGTGACATAACTTCTAGCATCATAGTGATACCAAGCTAACACAGTATGACAAACTGATAGACTGTGGTAATTTGCAATAAACTGAAAAACCAGACTCACTGTCAATAGGGAGATACAAATTAACAATTCATGGTCTCTGTTTTTCAATTGCCAAATCTAACTTCATGTCAAAATTATTTTTTCCCCCCACATTAAAGCTGCTTTTCTGCATTAAAAAAAAATTTATAGAGACTTATTTTCCAAAGAACTTTGAATTCCATGTGACCTATTTGTGTTTCCTAGAAGGGTAATTCTCAAGTTTCAGTTCTATTCTACAGAAGTATATATTTTTTTAAAAAGGTCATTTCATATAATCTCAGTGGCAAACAGTTTGAGAGGCTAACAAAGATTTAGACTTAGATTCCCTCCCATAGAGGATAGTCTAAACTTGTTATTCCCATAAGGGAATGGAGGCTTTGACCTTGCTTTTCTTGTGTAGTTGAAGAAATGTACATCAAGGTTACCTGTTGGGTAGCCTTATTGTTGGCATAGAGCATCAACTTGAGAACTCTTTAGTCAAATCTAAAACCCTAGAGCTAGAGAAAAGGATTTTTATGTCTCCAGCCTTTCTCCAAGGGCTGTTACAACTCTTCACCCATTAAAGAACCATTCCGAGGCTCTTGGGAGCTCCTCGGAAGGAAGGTTGGGCAATCTACTTCCGTAGTATATCACCTTGGAAACACAAGGGGGCATCGCTGTGAGTCGGATCTGATGCTACAGCAGTGAGTTTGGTGTTTTTTTTTTTTTTTTTTTTTCCCCCTAAGCCTCTTGTCCTACTTTCTGGTGCCATGGCACTGTCCAAGACGTTAAAAATCACTACCTGAGCAGCTGGTTTTAATTCTTCACTCTTAAAATTGCACATTTTTTAGGGGAGTTTGAGAACATCAAACTGCTAGATTGGGTACATGGCATCATTTTTAGTGTTTCAGAGTGCAAAGTACTCAGGAGTGATGATGTCTGTGATAACTGGGCATGCATGTAGGTGGATATGATGGTTTGGTTTCTTATCTGGGTTTTTATAGATCATGGAATTGGCTGGTCACAGAGAGGCCAAAAGTGCTGGATGCAAACTCTAGGTTAAGGGGAAAGGGAACTACCTGTACACTACTGATTTCCTGATGATTATACATTGATTTCACTTCTCAAAATTGAACAGTTTATATGAATCCAGGCCTTGAGTAAATGCCGTTGGCTGCTGACAGATTTGGAGGTTCAAGTCTGCCCAGAGTTACCTCAGAAGAAAGGCCTGGTGAGGTGCTTTTAGAAAAATCAGCCATTGAAAAACCGTTGGAGTACAGTTCTATTGTTGACCCACATGGGGTCAAAATAGCCGCATTAACAGCCACTGGCTTATATGTAATGTCTAATCTGAGGGGTTGGTTTTCTACCTTCTTTCCTAGTACCAAATGCTAAAAATATTTGGATTTTTGATAGTACATTAGTATATTTTATTATTTTCATTTCTCCAGTCATAAGTGTAATACCATGATTCAGTGGTTATAAAACCTACCATGATCTTATGTACTGCTAAGGAAAAAAAAAAGTCATTTAAACGGACACAATACTTTGCCACTTAGAATGTTTGTTATATTTAATGAAGATTTCTTTTAAACTTATTGAATAGTTTTTTTTTTTTTTTAATCACGAATGGTGTGTATCAGGATTGTATCTTTTGACCATACTTACTCAATCTCTGTGCTGAGGAAGTCATCCAAGAAGCTGGACTATATGAAGAAGAACCATGGGATCAGGATTGGAGGAATACTCATTAACAGCCTGTTAAGAGGAGTTCTGGTAGCATAATGCCTAAGATATTTGACTGCTAACTAGAAGGCTAGCAGTTCAAACTCACTAGCTGCTCCTCGGAAGAAAGATTGGGCAGTCTACTTCAGTAGTGATACCACCTCAGAAACCCAAGGAAGGGTTGCTATGAGTCTTATGCCACTTGACTGCAGTGAGTTTGGTTTTGGTTTTTATATGCAGATGACACAACATTGCTTGCTGAAACTGAAGATGACTTGAAGCACTTACTGATGGAGATCAAAGACTACAGTCTGCAATATGGATTACACCTCAACATAAAGAAAACAAAAATCCTCACAACTGGACCAATAAGCAGCATCATGATAAATGGAAAAAAGATTGAAGTAGTCAGGAATTTCGTATTGTTTGGATCCACTGTCAGCATCCATGGAAGCAGCAGCTAAGAAATCAGATACCGCATTTGCAGTGTAGTAAATTACTTAGTATGGCTTTTCTACCCATAAGTCCTTGTAAACTCAGTGGTGGAATGAGCATCTGAGGAGCTCCTGATTGTAAATGTTATCCACCTGGGTTATTTCTGTTGGGCGTGGCACAATACAATGTTCTGGGAGGTTCCCACTCTCTCTTAGGTGCTTAGAGTTCTGATGCTGTGATTGGCTAGTTTGACCACCCTGCCGGGCTCAAAAGGAGGCCTCCTAGAGGCAGAACACTCTCTGACTGCTGGTGGAGGAGGACGTGCTGCTGAAAGAGACATG
Organism: Orycteropus afer afer; assembly: GCF_000298275.1. Classification (NCBI taxonomy): domain Eukaryota; kingdom Metazoa; phylum Chordata; class Mammalia; order Tubulidentata; family Orycteropodidae; genus Orycteropus; species Orycteropus afer. The sequence goes on from NW_006921671.1 coordinate 5,944,191, forward strand.
TGCCCTGGAAAGAGACACGTGCTGCTGGGAAAGAGATGCAATTGACATGCGTTGCTGAGTAAGACACCGAGGGACATGCACCACTGGGGGAGAGACTGTGAGAGACTTGGCTGAGAGACGGTGGGCTGGGAGAGAGACTGAGCATTTTTTCTGAACTTGAATTGTAGCCTGGTGCTTCCCTAATAAACTCCATAATCTGTGAGTTCTGTGTGGCCACTGCAGTGAATTATCGAACCCAGGAGGGAGGTGGTGGGTGCTTTGGGAGGAACGGTTGGTGAAAGGGCTGGAGGGAGGCAGCATGTCTGGCCTTGCAGTAATAGGCCTTGTGCTATTGATGGTGATTCTGCCTTCCTCTTGTGGGATTAGAGGAGGTCAGAACATGTGGCCTCCTTGCCGTTTCTGCAGCATTGCACCGGCAAATCTGCATAAAAGACCTCTTTAAAGTGTTAAGAAGGAAAGGTGTCACTTTGGAGACTAAGGTATGCCTGACCCATACCATGGTATTTTCAGTCACCTCATATGCATGTGAAAGCTGGACAGTGAATAAAGATCAAAATAGAGTTGGTACCTTTGAATTTTGGTGTTGGTGTGGAATACTGAAAATTCCATGGACTGCCAGAAGAAGGAATAAATCTGTCCTGGAAGAAGTACAGCCGGAATGCTCGTTGGAAGCAAGAATGGCCAGACTTCATCTTACTTATTTTGGTCATGTTGTCAGAAGGGACCATTCCCTGGAGAAGGATATCATGCTTGGTAAAGTTGGAGGGTCAGTGAAAAAAGGGAAGACCCTCAAAAAGATGGATTTGAAACAGTGACTGCAATGATGGGCTCGAGTATAGCGAGCTCTGGTGGTGCTGTAGATAAGTGCTCAACTTCTAACCAAAAGATCTGCAACTTGAACCCACGAGCTGCTCTATGGTTCTATTCTGTCATATAGTATCTCTATGAGTCAAAATTGATTTGATGGTTGCGGGTTTGGTTTTGATTTTCTAGCAAGCTGCAGTCATCCCTTCTACAAGTTTGATGCTATCCCTTCCATAATCTCAAAGATTTTCATTAAAAGCTTTCAGATAAGATTCAGAGCTCTTATTCCTTCCATAATGGACTTCAAATGGTTTGTTAACTGAAACCTCAAAGGAGTTACTATTGTCTAGTCTTCCCAGCAGACATAATTACCCAGATTTGCACATACACAGATGTGACCTCCATGTCACAGCCACTGCCTCACTGATAGCAACTTCTAGATGCCATTGACTGTAGCATACATTTTGGTTTTGAAATATTAAAAATGTAAGAAAATGGCCTTTGAATCAATGCCCAATATAGTATATACTCATTTTAGATTATTTGGAAAATACTGGTAAGAGGAGCAAATGAAAATGGTATATTCTGTATCTATTGCTTACTCCTTTTTATTTAATGTTTTTTTTTTTCCTTTGAAAAATGCATAATATTTCATTATGCCAGAATACCATAATTTTTTTGTATGTGTGCATTTTGTTTTCATCATTTATTCAAAAAAGAAAAGCCTCTGGAAAACACATAGTTTTGTGTGAGTTTTTTGATTATTTTAGTGGAACAATCTTGGCATTCAGTTGAATTACATGATGTGGAATTAATAGTGATAGAGACGAGCTTGTTAGTTCTTGGTGCCTTTTGCCAAATTGTTTTCCAGAAAGGTCATCTTGGTTGCCACCTGTATAAGCAGTGTATTAACATGCCTGCTTGCATGTCTCTTACAAGTATTGAGTATATAATAGATTTGAAAGATCTTGCCAATTTTATAGGTTATAACTTGTATTTCATTTTTAATAAGCATTTCTTTGAAGTTGGTAGACCTCTTCAAGTATTTAGTGCCAATTTGTAATTCCTCTTCTGCCATTGCCTCTTCATGGCCTTGTGCATTTTTCTGTTGAGAATCTTTCAAGAGACTTGCCAGTCTTGTCTTCTTTGTCTTTTCCTAATGTGGCCCCTACTGTGTAGTAGTGAGGTTTTCATATAGTCACCCAGAGGGTAATTTTCAGTGAAGTTACTAATAGTGAAATTGCTTGTGTTGATGGCTAAAAAATGTTCCTCTGCATTGTTAAAATTTCAGGTTCATGCTGAGGCTAGAGATCTGGTAGTCTGATTGGCTTATATTTAAAAAATTTATAGAGAAATCAAAGGAAATGCATAAAACCAACTAAAACGAGCCATCAGGTTGTCCACAGTACTTGGTAGCATCTGCTTCTGTGTACAGCTAAAAAAGTCTTCACTGCCACCTTCTGCTTCCTAGGGGCAGATGTGCTGGAAGCCTGACTCCTGGAGAGTTCCTGACAGTAGACAGGAATTGTTCTTGCAGTATCTCCTGAATAATTTGTTGCATTCATAAGCACAAACCTTTTTCAGAACTGTATATTCTGAAATTATATATAAACTTGTTTTCAAAACTATGGTAAAATAATGAAATTAAAGGTTTTAGGTACAGATGGGATCTTAGAAATCGAGTTCTATTTCTTCATTGTTTGAGGACTATTTGGAAAAGGAGTCTCTGGGTGATGCAAATGATTAACAACTAACCTAAAGTTTGGAGGTAATCAAGTCCACCTAGAGGTGCCTTAGAAGAAAGATAAGGAGATTTACTGGAAAACAAAAACCAAAACCAAAAAAACAGCCATTAAAAATTCTATGGAGCACAGTTATATCCTGACATAGGTAGGGTTGCCATAGTTGGAGCTCAGTGGCAACTGGTTCACTGGTATTTGGAAAAGAGGCATTCCCAAGGTTATATAGTGACAGCACAGATGCTATATCTAAATACATTTTTTGACTCTAGATTAGTTCAGTTTCTATATCTGATGGGCTGTTTTATTTTCATCCATACCACTGAATAAAAATATGTAAAGGATAACATGGCTCTAAGATATTAACTAGTAGATTGCTTTTGTTTACAATTTCTCTCTCCAGGGATACTCATTTTGAGAGTCTCCCCCTGCTTTCTGATAAAATATTATTTAAGATTATGTAGTCTACTTCTGTGGGAGCTCTGGTGGCATAGTGCCTGAAGCATTTCACTGCTAACCAGAAGGCTGGTGGTTCAAACCCACCAGCCACTCTTGGGAAGGAAGATTGAGTGACCTCCTTCTTCAGTGATACCACCTCAAAAACCCAAGGAGGGGTCGCTATGAGTCGGGATTGACGCAGCGGCAGTGAGCTTACTGTTTGAGTCTACTTCCATAAAGATACTGCCTCAGAAACCCAAGGGGGAGAGGTCACTATGAATCAAATAGTCTGAAAGGCAGTGAGTTTGATTTTTTTGGTTTAGTCTTAATCTAGACTTGAGTCGTTGTGAGTAATACCTCTATTTCTCTTTCTGTATTTTAAAACCAAGTTGTGCTTGGTGTCCTTGAGACTATTATAAATCTAACCTATTTGAAATAATTTGTTTTTAAAAATCATTCAAACTAAATAATAATTAAATGTAATATACAAATTAAAAAACACTGTAGAATGGTATTAAGACAAACATGAAGACAATATCTCCATTGCTTCTCTGCTTCCCTTTTCACCTCTCAGAGGCAAACTGATGTTACCAGTTTCTTATGTGAATCTTTCTAGGTATTTTCTATGCATATGTTTGTGCATTCTCTCTCTCTCTCCTTTCACATACAGACATACACATATATATTGCTAAGTAGACCCACATAGTTTCAAATGCATTTTATTCTGTAAATCGCTCTGTTGATTGAATAGATTTTTAGACATATTTTTGTATTAGCACATACCAATATGTAGGTTTCTAAAAAGTTACTCAGTATTATGTCAGGTGACTATGATATGATTTGTTTCATTATTCCCCTGTTGAGGGACACTAAGCTGGGTCTTTTTTGTTGTCTTTATTACAAGCAATACTACAGCAAACTTCTTTATATGTAACTTTCCATGCCTCTATGAGAATAATTTTGAGAAAAATGATTAAATTTGTGCATTTATAATTATCCTACGTTTTGTTAAGTTGCCCTGAAAGAAGTGGCATTAAATTTTCAATTTCACCAGCAATATATGAGTACTTATTTATTCTATCCTCACCATAAAGATTATACTTTACAAGGGAGTATCACTATGGAAGTAGATTGCCCAACCTTCCTTCTGAGGAGTGGCTGGTGGGTTTGAAGCACCAGACTTCTGGTTAGCAGTCAAGTGCCTTGGGCACTAAGTCACCAGAGGTCCTTTTTTTTTTTTTTTTTTTTTGGTTTATCTCATCTTTGGTGGTATGATAGGTGAAAATTATTTCATTGTTTTAGTTGTGAAGGTCTTTAGAATGAATTATGTTTATTGACCGTGAAGCCATACGAAGCCATGCTTCTTGGTTGTATATTCTGGCTCTACAACTTAATAGCTATGTGAACTTGAGCAAATTACTTAACCTTTCTGTGTATCAGGGCTCTTATGAGAATTAAATGAGTTAGTATTTGTAAAGTGCTTAAACCATGCTTGGCACATAGTATGTATTACATATTTGTGAAAAAGTAAAATAAAAATACTAAGTTCTTTTCATAACCTGCCTGTTCTTTCAGTAAAGCTAGTTTAATCTCTTTTGTTAAATGGTTAACCATTGATAGTTTTACTAACCTCAGCTCTAAGCAAGTCAAACATATGTCATGTTTAATCTTGAATCATAAAGCCTAGAAAGATTCATTTAAGTCATCATCTTTAAGTTTTGATACGATTAAGTGAAGGGTTTTGTATTGATTCTGTAAGTTTAATGTTGAGAGGTTATAAATCATTATTCCAAGGAGGTCACCTCTCTTTCTTTCTATGCTTTGTGGGTAAGTTTTGATGCTGCTAATCTGATTAAAACCTCTTAGCCACTACATTGTTAGCTCTGAGATTCTGAAGATTAGAGATTCTGGAGTGGGGTCCCCCCCCCACCCCCCCCTCGACTAAATTGTTACAATGGTTACTAGGCTTACTCCAGTCTTGTCTGGTTTATGGGAGTGGCATCTTAAAGATAAGTAAGATTCAAATGGTTTGACTTCAAAGAACTTAGGTAAGAATCCTAGTTTGGATGTACCCAATAGTTCTCTTTGAGAAAATTATTTCATTTTTCTGAATTTTGGTTGTCTCGTTTATAAAACAAAGGTGATAATCTCTGTTACATAGTAACTGTGAGGATCAAGTGAAATGGTTTTGTGTTCTTGTTTTCAGCTTCAGGCATGAAGCTGAAGATGTGGGATTTTTTTTTTTTAACCATATGTTGTACTTGGTTTTAGATAATGCTCATTAAGCAAGGAAATAAAGTACTTACATATTGTTGTTGTGTGCCATTGAATCACTTCAACTCACAGCGGCTCTATTAATAGTAGACCTGCCTCACAGGGTTTCCTAGGCTGTAGTCTTCATGAGAGCATGTCACCAGGTCTTTTCTACCCTGTAACAGCTGATGGGTTCAAACTGCTGACCTTTCAGTTAGCAGCTGAGTGCTTCACCGTTGTACCACTAGTGCTTCTTACACCCATGTAAACATTTAAATTTATATTAAAATTTTTGATACTGGCTAATTTGGGAGAGGATTAAAAGATCTCTTTTTTTCTTATTCAAGATATTAAAGAAATTAGCAAGTAAACCAGAGTTCACCAGGAAATGAATCTTTCTGGGAGATAAAATGTACTAATAAGACTTCTTCTTTATTAAGTGCTTACTGTATATAAAACAGTGTGCTAAATGGTTATAAACACTTACCTCACATGTTGTTGTTGTTATGTGCCGTCAAGTTGGACCCAACTCATAGAGACCCCTCCTTGGGTTTCCGAGGCAGTATCACTATGGAAGTAGATTGCCCCGTCTTCCTTCCGAGGAGTGGCTTGTGGGTTTGAACCCCCAGCCTTCTGGTTAGTAGTCAAGTGCCTTAGGCACTATGCTACCAGAGCTCCCTTTTGTGAGTAGCTTGCTCATTTTATAGCAAGGGAAACTGAAGCTTAGGAGAGGGAAGTAGCTTAAAGACCACCCAGTTACTAAGTGTCAGAGCTAGAATTGGAACTCAGTTTGTCTCTGTCTCCAAAGCAGTGTAGTTTTGTGATTAAGAATGTGGATTAAGAAGTCAGGCTGATTGGGTTTAATTCCCAGTTCAGGTTGTTTAACCTTACCGTGTTTTCCTTTTTACATCTGTGAAATGAAAATAATAGTTGGATCTATGAGCAAATCTGTCTTAGGAGTAGTACAGTCAGAATGCTTCTTGGAAGTGAGAATGGTGAGGCTTGATCTCATGTAATTTGGACACGTCATCAGGAGTGATCAGTCCCTGGAGAAGGACATCATGCTTGGTAAAGCTAGAGGGTCAGTGAAAAAGAGGAACACCTTCAGTGAGATAGACTGACACGGTGGCTGCAACAGTGGGCTCAGACGTAACAACAATTGTGAGGATGGTGCAGGAGTGGGCAGTATTTCATTCTGTTCTATATAGAGTCACTATGACTCAGAATCAACTCAACAGCATCCAGCTGCTGCCGCCACCACCACCGCTGCCACCGCCACCACCACCGCCACCACCACCGCCACCACCACATACCTCCTTGGTTGTTAGTTTTCATGAGGATTAAATGAGTTAAAATATTTAGAATAGTGCCTGGACTGTTCTGAGCATTTTTTACATCTTTGCTCTTATTATAATGATGATTATATCATCTTACTGTAATGATTTCTGTGTCATTCTGGTTCTTTGCTTTCCTTCACCTTGACACACCCTCTGTTAAGCTTTACTAAAGGGTTGTTGTCTCAGATACTTTTGTTTCCTTAGTTTACTTGACTTTATAGCTGATATGACCCTCGCCAGTCCATCTGGTGCAGCTGGAGGGAAAAGAGCCATGGTAATAGGCATGTCCTTACCAAACTGCTGTCGGGACAGTTGCTGTAAAGAGTCTGGGAAGGCATGTGTTTGCTTCAAGGGGGGGTAGGAATGAGAGGGCTGTATGCAAGGATTCAAAGCCAGAATCCCCTCTATCTGTAAAGAGAAAGTATGTGTGTGTGTTTATAAGTACGTATGTGTAGACATGTGCATGCACATTAAGTCAAAAGTGTTGAGAACATGTGATTTAGTACTCACTGTGGCTTTAAAAGAATGGGCCTTAGTGCAGTGATTCCTAAACCTAACTGGTTTACCTGGAGCATTTGTGACAAATTCAAATTCCTACGGGGCCTATTGAATCCCTCACCAGGGGTGGGGCCCAAGCATCTGTATTGTTTGTGAACACTAGCCAGGAAATACCCATAGTTGGCCAGGATTGGGAGCTGCAGCTGCTGTTTGTTCTGTGTCTGTGCAACGCCACTGCCGACCAGCCATGGCAGACACACATGTATGTGACTTTGAAAATTCTCCCTGTGACATAGTGCCTATGGCATTCGACTGCTAACCAGAAGGTTGGCGGTTCAAACCCACCAGCCATTCCTCCTTGGAAGGAAGATTGGGCAATTTATTCATAGCAATACTGCTTCAGAAACCCAAGGAGGGGTTGCTATGAGTCGGATCCAACTCAACAGCAGTGGGTTTTTTCTTTTTTTGAAAATTCTCAGGAGAAGGCAGTGGCCCATTGTCTACTAAACCCTGTTCTTGGCAGCCCTGTAAAGGTGATTTTGAAATGCAGGTATAAAAAGCACTGAGTGAAAGGATTCTGTTACAGAAATAACAAAAGGGACAGAATTTGATAAAAAGTAATTGATGAATATATTTTATTGGGTTTTTGTGTTTATGCTAGTTCCTCATCAACATTTGATTAGGCTCATGCTTATGCTTGCAAGTTAGATGCGGGAAAAGGAATAACCTTTGAGTGTAATGTTGTTTCATGTATAAGTATCCCTTGTTTTACTATACTTTGCTTTATTGCCCTTCACAGATGTTTCATTTTTTTTTTTTTTACAAATTGAAGATTTGTGGCAACCCTGTGTTGAACAAGTCTAGTGGTATCATTTTTCCAACACCATGTGCTTACTCTGTCATGTGTCTCTGTCACGTTTTGGTAATTCTCACTGTATTTCAAACTTTTTCACAGTGCTGTTGCACACTTAATAGAGTACAGTATGGTGTAAACATAACTTTTATATGCACTGGGAAACCACAAAATTCATGTAACTCCTTGCATTATTTGCCTTATTGCGGTGGTTTGGAACTGAACCTGCAGTGCCTCTGAGACATGCCTGTGCATACAACTTCAAATAAATCATGTTGGGCTCTTTACTGAAAACGTTGCTAAGAGAATGAATGAAGAGGTAACTCTCATCCCATATTTGTATCTTGAGATGATTAGAGTGGAATGTTAATATGGTTAACTATAGTGACACAATATTGACATTGTTGCTAAGATATTTTACCAGGCATGGTCTTTGAAGCTTGTTTTGGGAACTGAGCAATGGTTGTTTTGGTGGTGGTAATGGTGGAGCAGAAATGTATCAAATAAAATGACAGACACAGAAAGTGTAAAGTCATTTTGTTCTCTTCCCACATTTTATGTCTCCCAATACAGGCCTGAAAAGAACTTAGTAAAATAGCCACTTGCAGACAATTGATTCGGTTTGCATCTTTCTAGAATGTGAACTGAGTTGATTGTATTGCGTTTTGAATGTATTTTTGTGGGAAAGAAACTTTAAATGCTGCCTATAAACTTTGAGACATTATTCCAAAGTGTTTATAGATCACATTTTTTCCTTGTATGGAATTAGGATAAATGGTAGCAGTTCCCTTTTATTCTCTCCCTTTCTCTTGTGATGAAGACTTTTGGCAGACAGCTTTGCTGACAGGACTGCAAGAGTTTGGATTTGAGTAGTTGGTGAGGAGGTGGTATACTGGTTATGGTATTGTTCTAAAAGTCTTTTTCCCCTACATATTTTTCCACCCCCAAAATGTCAGTGAGTCTATTGTGACAGAATGTTCCTGATGACTACCATTCACAGAAACATGACTTGCTAAATTATCTGTGGATGGCAGTCAGAATCTATTAAGCACCTGATAGTATTCTGTGTTCAGTATACACTTTGGGTAGCAGTCCATCATTTGGGGACATAGTACAGTGTAATGCCATGATTAAGAGTTCTGACTCTGGAAGTCAGGACTGTCTGGGTTCAAACCTCAGATTGACACTTACAGGCTATGGTACCCTATTTAGCTTCCCTAAGCTTTAGTTCCATCTCTAACAAGGGGACCAGGACATGGAATATGATGAATAAATGTAAATGGAATAGGATGAAATGAATAACTAAGATAATGTATATAAAGTACTTAGCAAAGTGCTTGACACACGAAGTGCTTAATAACTGTTAGCTCAATCATCGTCATTATTAGGGTACAGATACAGTCGATGGACTTAAAAATACTGAGCAAACAGACTATGAAATAAAAAATTGGAAGTGTTAGTTGTGATGTGAGCCTCAGCTAATAACGATGGGGGAAGGCATGCAGTTGAGGTGGAAAATAGTTTTGAGAATTAGATCTTATGGACAGTCACGTCTCCAGGGCTGCTTCACTGCTTAGTCCCACGGTCACCATCCATGTAGATTTTAAAAATATAAATAAATAAATAACACCTGACTGCTGTGGAGTCAAATCTGACTCATAGCAACCCCTCCTTGGGTTTCCAAGGCGGTATCTCTACGGAAGTAGATTGCCCAACCTTCCTTCCAAGGAGTGGCTGGTGGGTTTGAACTGCCAGCCTTTTGGTTAGCAGTCAATGCCTTAGGCACTGTGCTACCAGAGCTCCTATGTATAATACGGTAGCCCTGCCATCATCATTCCTCTTGTCACTCCTGTGAAAGTCCTGTGGAAAAAGTGGAGTATTCTGTGTTATTAAAAATTAAGAGGATATGTCTGGGAGGTTAAGGAGCTATGGTGGCACAGTGGTTAAAGCATTTGGGTACTAACCAAAAGGTCAGCAGTTTGAATCCACCAGGCATGAGACCATGGGAGACAGATGAGGCAGTGTGCTTCTGTAAAGATTTACAGCCTTAGGAAAACCCTATAGGGCAGTTTTATTCTGTCCTATAGGGTTGCTTGGGGGAGCTCTGGGAGCATAGTGGCTAAGACACTTGCCTGCTAACCAGACGGCTGGCGCTTCAAACCCACCAGCCACTCCTCGGAAGGAAGGTTGGGCAATCCTACTTCCATAGTGATACTGCCTCAGAAACCCAAGAAGGGGTCGCTATGAGTTGGGGCCGACTCTACGGCACATAACAACAACAACAACATAGGGTTGCTTTAACCCGGAATCAACTCTCTTACCTACTGACCTAAAGCTTGGTGGTTTGAATCCACCCAGCAGTGCTGTGGAAGAATAGCCTTGTGATCTGCTTCTGTAAAGATTACAGCCCAGAAAACCATATGGGGCAGATCCATTCTGTATCACACAGGGTCACCATGAGTTGGAATGGACTCATTGGCAATGGACTTAGTTTTTGGTTTAGTTGGTTGGCATTTCTTGAGGAAGCTTAATGTTAAGAATAGGATTGTTGTTGTCGGGTGCTGTCAAGTCAATTCTGACTCAACGGCAATCCTATGGGACAGAGTAGAACTGCCACAAAGGGTTTCCTTGGATGGAATCTTTACAAAAGCAGGTCTCCAGGTCTTTTCTCCTGTGATGCTGCTGGATGAGTTTGGACTGCCAACCTTTTGGTTAGCAGCTGAGTGCTTAACCATTGCACTGCCAGAGCTCCTTAAGGAAAGGATTGATTTAAAATTTGAGGTTGAGAGTGGAGAATTCAGAGTGTGTGGACAAGGCTAGGGCAATGAGGTTCCTTTAAGTACTTTGAGGTCATCTGGGGTAAGGAACTGGCTGCAGAGAATCCTGTCCAGTATTTGAAGCCAGTCCAGAACTTCACAGTGAGAACAACTGACATGGAAGACCACTTGACATCAGTAAGAGAAAGAATACTTTAGGCAGTTTGGGCATTGTGGGCAAGGCAAATCTGAGCCAGGTAGATTTGGGGAAAACAGTTGGCAAAGTTACAGGTGTCTGGATAAAGGAAAACTGAGCCTTCCTTCCTGAGAAAGTGGATTGTCGTGGCCTCCAGGTAGATAAGTCCACACCCTAATCTCCAGAATCTGTAAATGTACCTTACTTGGAAAAAGAATCATTGCAGATATAATTAAGGATCTTGAAATGAGGTAATCATCCTGAGTTATCTGGGTGGGCCCTAAATTCAATGACAAGTGTTCTTCTAAGAGACAAAAAGAGAAAGTAATGTCAAGATGGAAGCAGAGGTTGGAGAGATCTGGCCATAAGCCAAGAATTGCCAAGAAGTCTGGGCTGCTTCCAGGAATGAATTCTCCTTTAGAGCCTCAAGTAGGGAGAATGCAGCTCTGTTGACACCTTGATTTCAGTCAGGCCTCCAGAACTGTGGGAAAATACTTTTCTGTTGTTTGAAGCCACCAAGTATTTTGTTCCAGCAGCCACAGGAAACTAACATAGACTTTTGAGAGCAGGAACTTCAGAAAGTTGACCAGTATTCATTACTTGGGAGCCTCTGGGAGTAAAAGATGAATATAAATTGAAATTTCAAACAAATATTTAATGGACAATAAAGTTTTATTTTGTCTTACAAAATATTCTCGTTAGAAAAACATCAGAAAACGTCACACTGAAAACCTAAAACGAGTGGGGGAGAAACCCACTGTTACCCTCACCCCCTTTATAACTACCACTATCAATATTTTACTGAACTTCCTTCTAAGCTTTAGCTAATGTACAGTATTTTCCCATTATAAACACAGGGCATATAAAAGCTGGTATATACCGGCTTAACTCTAATTTTTTCTTTTCTGTAATTTAAGTTCTTTGGCAATGAAATTGGTCATTGTGGTATATTTGTTGAGAGGGCGATGGGAAGGGGTGAAGAGCATTCTCCCTGCCCAGTGTCCCAATTATGTAAAAAATGTTAGCCATTTTAGCAAGTTCTGGCACTGAACCCAAACCCAACCCAACCCACTGCCATTGAGTTGATTCTGACTCAGCACCTATAGGACAGAATAGAACTGCCTTACAGAGTTCCCAAGGCTGTAAATCTTTACCGAAGTAGACTGCCTCATTTTTCTCTTGAGGAGCAGCTGCTGGGTTCGAACTGCTGACCTTTCTTTAAATTAACAGCTGAAAGCTTTAGCCACCACACCAGCAGAACTCCTTTTAATAGCAATAAACCAAAAACTCATTGAATCTATTCTGACTCATAATGACCCTTTAGGACAGAGTAGAGTTTCCAAGGCTGTAATTTTTCACAGAAGCAGACTGCCTCATCTTTCTCCCATGGAATGGCTGGTAGATTTGAACCATCAACCTTTTGGTTAGCAGCCAGATGCTTTAATCACTGCACCACCAGAAAATCTTTTCTGGCACAAGAGATAGTACCAGTTACTGTTTTAAGCAGTTATCAGGTAAGATCTCTGTGCATTATGGGGAGAAGGATATGGTTCAAAAAATACATTTCTTGAATGAGAAGAGAATTGAAGCAGGACAGTTGAGTAAAGTGTTAGAAGGCCCGACTTGGGTTAGAGTTACTGGATTTTACTGTCTATCCAAACCATGATACCCCTACTCTTGTTGTTAAGTTGATTTTGACTCATGTCAATCCCATGTATGCAGAGTGGAACTGCTCCATAGGGTTTTCAAGGCTGCAACCTTTTGGATGCAGACCATCAGATCTGTCTTCTGAGGTGCCTCTTGATGGGCTCATACACCAACCTTTTTGCTAAGCCTTGAGCACTTAACTCTTTGTATCAGGGACTCCCCACTGTTGAGTAGTAGTTAGTTTAGACTCTCAAGTAACTCTGCCCACCTCCCACCCCCAATGGTAAACTGTGTATTTTCTGAGTATTTGAGAATGTTTTTGGCCTGATGTTACAATTGATAGAAAACTTAGTTCTTTTATGAGATCTGGTCATGCTACCACCACACACACACACACACACACACACACACACTCTCTCTCTCTCTCTCTCTCTCTCTCTGTCTCTCTCTCTGTCTCCCTCCCTCTGTCTAGACTCACTGTCTCTCAAATTTTGTAGATGTTGCTTTTTGACATCTGGTTTTTGTGTTGGAGAGGGCAATTGAGTTTTTCTTGCTTTGGATGTTTTCTTACATCATTTAAATTTTTGCCACTTTTTTATTTATAGCTGCAAGTGTAGATTGTAATTTTGCCATTGAATTTTTAGTTTCCTATTCCTTTTTCCTTATGTTTAATCTTAGTCTGTGTTGTTGTTGTTACGTGCCATCAAGTCAGACCATTAAATCATTAGAAAAGAAGCACTGTATTAAAGGATACAGAGGCCATGTTGGCCTGTATTCTATTGAGGACACCTAGCAGTTCACAGGTTTTTTTTTTTTTTTCCCCCTCCTTTCTTTGAGTCTTCAAAGAAGATATTCCCTTTCCCTATAATGAGATTTATGTTTATCTCAATTCCCCACCATTTTTATTTTAGGGTGATGATTATCGAAAGAGAAAAGATGTAATTAGCTCCATTTTACTTACTGGAATCTGTTGGTTCCTACTGATAAGCATGAGTAGAAATACAGGTATAGACTCCAGGATAGGGACCCCATGGATAAATTTATAGGTAACTTTATACACATAGGAAAAAAAATATATAAACCATAAAAAGTGGATAGGCTGTTGTATAGAGTGAAGCACGGTTAGGTCAGTAGTTATGTTGCAGCAACAACAAAAGGTATTCCTTTGTCATCCATAAACCTGCTGTTGTGAGGTCAGGTCAAACTCATGGTGACCCCATGTGTGTCAGAGTAGAACTGCACCCCGTAGGGTTTTCAGTGTTTGTGATCTTAGAGACAGGCAGCCTTAGTGGCACAAACAGTTAAGCCTTTGGCTACTCACTGAAAATTTGGGTGTTCCAGCCCACCCAGGGGTACCTCAGCAAAAAGTCTTGATGATCTGCTTCTGAAGGTTCAGAGATGAAACCCAGTTCTGCTCTGAAATGCTTGGAGTTGCCATGAGTCTGAATTGATTTGAAGGCAACTGGTTTGATTTTTAATCTTAAGGGTTAATAGTGGAATGCTAACTGCCAGTTATTGGGAATTCTTTCTTTTTCTGACAATCCCTTATCTTTTGGTGTAGTTTTTACGTTTGTGAGTTTTTGTCTTATGCTTTGTAGCTACAAATACTGTATCAAGATGTTGGAAGAGACTTTGTCAGAGCTGCTAATCAACTTTAGTTTTAAACAGAAACAGGGATTCATGTTTTTACCACCTGTGCTCTCTCAATGCTGGCTGTTATTCTCCATCTTTTTGTTAGCTCTTTATTCCCTGGTCTATCCTGCCTCATTCCTTTTTTTTTTTTAGCATCTGCTTTTTCCTCTCCCTATTTTCCCCCACTTTATTGCCCATACCCCCCTCCCCCACTTTGTTCCCCCTAGCTGACATGACATTTCTAGGTCTGTGGATGTTCATTGTCTGTATGTGAGCATGTGTTCACAAAGTGCGCCCATGCCCCACCGTCATGGATGACCAAGGCCTAGATAGAAGAAAGGGGAGAGAAGAGATGTGTGCATGCACAGAGCCCATCACTGATGGCCCTGGTCCTCCTCTTTTTATTTATTTATTTTTTAATTGTGATTTGGGTGAAGATTTACAGAGCAAATTCACTTTCCATACAGCAGTTCACATATACTTTGTCTCATGTCATTGACCACATTTTTCCACAATGCAACAGCTCCTCTCCCACTTCCTCCCCATAGTTACCTCTTCCCAGTGGCCATCCCTCCATATACTCCTGCCCCCTGAGCTGTCTCCCTGTGCATAAGCAGCCCTTCTTTCTCCCATGATTGTTCTCTCCAAGGAGTGTGTCTACTTGAGGTAAATGTCCGACTCATGTGCCTGTATTTTGTTTGGCTGGAAACCACAGGTGTGGGTTCAGTTCCAGACCTCAAGTGCAGTTAGGGGCCATAGTCTCAGCGGTTCCACCAGGCTCTGTCAGACCAGCAAACCTGGTCCCCACCTTTTTTTTTTTTTCCCTCCAAATGATTTTGAGTTTTGTTCCACATTGTTCTCCCTCTCTATCAAGGATCTCCTACATAGATCCCCTTCCAAGTGGATGACAGTGGTAGCCAGGCACCATCTAGTTCTTCTGGTCTCATAGTTGTATAGGCTGCAGATTGGATGGTGTACCAGTCGCTGGGACTAATTGTTTCCATAAATTTTGGTTTTCTTCATTCTGCTTTGCTCTGGATGAGGAGAGACCCGTTGTTGCATCTAGATGGCAGCTTGCTAGCATTTAAGATCCCAGTCTGCTCACCAAAGTAGGAGGTGGAACAATGTTTTGTACAGTATGTTATGCCAATTGAGCTTGATGTCCTGGTCCTCTTCTTAACCCCATGTCAACTGGAGACAAGCTTACCTCCAGGCAATGAACACCACATGTGGTACTTTGAACACCTACTTTGTGGGATTGGACCTCAGTTCACCCATTTGTCAAGTTTGGCCATAGCCTAACTATATGGGTGGGTGGCTCATTTAGCCTTAAGATCTACAAATTCTGGTTTAATCCTAAGAAATACAAACTCTCTTAACCCTTTTGTGACTTGTGGGACTTACAGTGCCCACCTATATTTTCTGACTCTGGAGTTTAGTGTGGGAAGCTCATATCCCACTTTTACTGCATGTTGCCACCTGATGGGGCCTTGTATAACTACATGAATCTGAAGAAATGGGCCACATCCCACCAGTCCTGGCACCAGATACTCTCAGGACATAAGTGTCTCACTAATTGTGTCAAAATCCATATTATGTCCAATTTTTTTTAAATTTCATTCCAAATGTCTTCCATTACTGAAAACACATGGTTTCAACCAAAAATTCAAAAAAGAAAATAAGATCTTAAAAAAACCAGGAAAACTCCAAACTCACTGCTGTTGAGTCGTTTCTGACCCCTTCTTGGGTTTCTGAGCTAGTCTCTCTACAGAAAAGTAGATTGCTCAATCTTCCTTCTGAGGAGTGGCTGGTGGGTTTGAACTGCCAGCCTCCTAGTTAGCAGTCAGATGGCTTAGGCACTACTCCACCAGAGCTCTTAAGATCTTAAAAGTGTTAAAATATTGATAGATAATATATGCACATAAAAAAATGTAAAACATAAAATTACACACTTCCATCCATGCTTACAGTTGGCCAGTTCCCTTTCCTAGAGGTAGCTGCAACCACTAGCTCATTGTGTGTCCTTCCAGTGGTACTCCATACGTGTAGAAGCATGTATGTACATTGCACATACTTATATATACATACATATGTATAGTTAATTTTCAATCAGGGTTTCAGGTTCCTGTGACCCTAAATGAGCCACCCACCCATATAGTTAGGCTATGGCCAAACTTGACAAATGGGTGAACTGAGGTCCAATCCCACAAAGTAGGTGTTCAAAGTCAGAACATTTTTGTCAATCAAAACATAACCTTGTTTTACGTGTTTTTCTGTTTATGAAAAAAAAAAAAAAAACCTCATTGCTGTCAAGTTGGATCTGACTCATGGAAACCTCTTCTTGAGTTTCTGAGGTTGTATCACTACAGAAGTAGATTGCCCAGTCTTCCTTCCAAGGAGTGGCTGGTGGTTGGAACCGCCAGCTTTCTGGTTATAGCAGTCAAATGCCTTGGGCACTATATCACCAGAGCTTTGTCTGTTTAAACACACTTTATTTAATACATTGTTGATTCATTGAACTGATGGCCAACAGCACTGTAACTCATGCCTGAATGGAGCTAATCCAACACATGTATTTTCTCCATAATGTACATTGCAGCCTCTTGTCAAGAATACTTTGTTGTTGTTGTTGTTATGTGCCGTTGAGTCAAACCCGACTCATAGCGACCCCTCCTTGGGTTTCCGAGGCAGTATCACTATGGAAGTAGGATTGCCCAACCTTCCTTCCGAGGAGTGGCTGGTGGGTTTGAACCGCCAGCCGTCTGGTTAGCAGGCAAGTGTCTTAGCCACTATGCTACCAGAGCTCCCTCAAGAATACTAGAGAGCACTTTGTCACTATGCTTGGGGGCTATTACAGCAAAATCACCAACGAAAAGCACAAAAATGCAAAAAGCCTGGCACACTAAGACAATGAAAAGATCCCTGTTTACAATATGAGAGCTGAAACAAGAAGGCAGAGTGTGTTGCCTTACTTGACCTCAGCTGGAAATGGGTGCATGTCCGTGAATGACTACAAAAGCACCAGGAGTATTGATTTTGGGGTAGCAAATTTTAACAAGAAAATTTGAAAATATATAATCCATGAATAATGAGGACCAACTGTGTAAACATATACTAATACACTCAAGGAATATAACTTAAATAATGGAAACTTTTACTTTAATCAAATGTGTGATTGACTATTCCCTCAAGTGTCTTTTACCTTTCATCTCTCCCATCTCTTTGCCTTATAATCGGAACACAAACATTTTACATCTTTCTTACCACCTTTCTTTGCCTCATTGGTTCTCAATCCTATTAGAATTACCTATGAACTTAAAATACCAATGCCCGAGTTGTACTCTAGGCCAGTTAAAATAAAACTCCCCAGGACAAGGCTCAGGTATTTCTATGTGATAGTGGTGGACTTTGTAGATCCTAGAGTCTGCAGAGTTGTAGTGTGTTTGGCAGGATCTGTGACTGGGGGTAATGAGTGAGTGTATACACACACACACACACACACACACAAGATGTAGAATAGTGAATTTAAGCAGATTTAAGATGAACTCTGCTTTAGACCACAGCTGACCTGCTGTTTCCTTCATCTATGCCAGGCAGAGTGGCTGAGTGTGGGCTTTGTGTTCTACTGTGAGCAGAGTGACGTTCAGTGCAAGAGAGCAGGGCACAACAGTAAGCCCAAAGGCTGCAAGAGTTAATGAATTTACAGTAAAGTGAAACAAAGAGAAGAAACTATTTAGGGTACTTGATGACTAAACATCTCTCTCGGATCTACTTTGCCTGTATGGCAACAGCATAAGGTGTGACTGAAAGAAAATTAATAATCGTTGGGACTAGGCGCCTCCCAAATGGAGTGTTCCAGGAGTGCTGTGGGGCTAATTAAACAGCCGGCACGAAAAGTGAAAATAGATTAGGGAACAGGTTTCTTTTCACAGTGGCCCGGTACTATGTGTAAGACCTAAATAGACTATTTTTGGTTTTTGCTATTAGGTATGTGAAACAATATAATTTTGAAAAGCCTATCTTAGTAGCCTTTTTTTAGGGGAGCAATTCTGAGAGAAAGGAGCCTTGCTGGTGCAGTGATAACCACTTGGCTGCTGGCTAGCCTCTCTCTGGGAGATAGATGATGGCAAAGGGTTTTTGGAGCACTGAGAAAAGTAGATTGTGGGTCTGGAGCTTGAGTTCAAGTCCCAGTCTTAGCACTTTGAGTGGTGTGTCCTTAGGTAAGGTACTTTATTCTTTCTGTGCCTCAGTTTTGTCATCTAAGAAGGGGTATGATAATAGCACCTACTTTGTGGGGTTGTTGTGAGGATTAAACGAGTATAACAAAATCAAACCAAACCCATTGTTGTCATGGCAATTCTGACTCATAGTGACCCTATAAAATGCAGATCTGCCCATAGGCTTTCCAAGGCCCTAAACTTTATGGTAGCAGATTGCTTTATCGCAGAGTGGCTGGTGGGTTTGAACCACCAGCCTTTCAGTTAGCAGCTGAGCACTTTACCTGCTGTACCACCAGGGCTTCTTAATGCATATACATTGTAGGTAAACAAGTGTGTGTGTATATGTGTGTGTGTGTACATATATAAAAGTATTTATGTACATATGTAGTCTCTGGGTGGTGCAAGTGGTTAAGTGCTTAAGTACTAACCAAAAAGTTGTTGATTTGAACCTATTCAGAAGCGCTCTGGTAGTGCGGTGTTAGAAGCATTGGGGTAGTAACCGAAAGGTTGACAGATCAAACCTACCAGCTGCTCTGTGGGAGATAGATGAGGCAGTTTGCTTTCTTGAACGTTTACAGCCTTGGACACTGTGGGACAATTCTACTGTCCTATAGGGTTGCTGTGAGTCGGAATCAACTTTGATGGCAATGGGCTTGGTTTTTTTTTTCTTTTTTTTTTCTTAAGAGATGCCTTGGAAGAAATGCCTGAGAATCTGCTTCTAAAAAGTCATGGCCATGAAAACCCCAGGGAATAGTTCCACTATGAAACACATGAAGTTGGCATGAGTCGGAATTGACTCAACAGCACTGGTTTTTTTGCGTACATGCATATACATGCGTTGTGTGTGTGTGTGTGTATGTATATATATATAACTTGAAACTCTGCCCAGCACATGTTGTTGTTGTTATGTGTCGTTGTCGGACCCAACTCATAGCAACCCCCGCCTTGGGTTTCCGAGGCCAGTATCACTATGGAAGTAGATTGCCCCATCTTCCTTCCGAGGAGTGGCTGGTAGGTTTGAACCGCCAGCCTTCTGGTTAGCAGTCAAGTGCCTTAGGCACTATGCTACCAGAGCTCCCGTCTAGCACATAGTACATCTAAAAAAAAAAAAAAAAAAAAAATTTAAGTGTACCCCATTTGGGATTTCAGGATGGGGAGTTTTTCTGAAGTCATGTTTTTTTTTTTTTTTTTTTTAAATGAACACTTACATGGCAATGTGTCTAAAAGAAGAAACTGAAAATTTAAGAGGAAATGCCAGTTTGTTTACTCATATATTTCAAGATAAGGCACGTTTGTATGTTTAGTTTTATAACACATTAAGGATAAAGCTGAAGATAGTAATTTCTGATCTCTGCTTAGAGCCCACTTGGAGGATTTTTAAAGACAAAAGGACCAACTTGTTCCGTTG
Organism: Orycteropus afer afer; assembly: GCF_000298275.1. NCBI lineage: Eukaryota > Metazoa > Chordata > Mammalia > Tubulidentata > Orycteropodidae > Orycteropus > Orycteropus afer. Next base: position 5,963,972 of record NW_006921671.1, read on the forward strand.
ACCAAGGTTTTCTTTACCCCGGAGGTTAGCTGTTTTTTTTGCCTGTTAGTGGTATTATTTAGGAATTAGTCATGACTGTGTGAATAATGATTTTGAAAATTGCTTTCTTGTATATATTCATCTTAAATATCTTTCTGAAAATGCACATCAGCAGTCAGTAGCTGTGGTGGGATCCTATGGGATATCCTGACATATGGTTTTCAAAGGCTTCAGAAATGATACTGGACCTTGTGGGAGGAAATTTTTTCCAATTTTGCCAATAAATATATATGTATGTGTATGTATGTATGCTATGGGGTTATACAACCTTACAATGCAAAGTATGTTGAAGAAACATTAGTGTACTCCCAAGGCAGGGACTGCACAAAAGATGCCTAACACACTTAATGCCCTAGTTAAGTGTATAGCACAGCCCTGTTTTCTGAAACTGGATAAACAGAACATCTTTCTATTCAAAGCTTCCATTTTCCCCCTCTTCCACCTAGATACTTCAACAGCACAATAAATAGAAATCTTATTTCTTGCGTCTGCAGCCCTATTTACCTTAATGGCTAGGCTTCACTCTTGCCTCTCTCAGGTCTACCTTTTCTGAAAGACACTTTTACTTTGATCTCCCTGGCTCCATTGCCCTCATTTTTAAAGGCTTCACTAATCCTGCACTTGATGTAGGTTAATCTGTGATGTTGAACATTGTTATTCTGCATAGGCTTCCATTCATCATCTCTCGGATTCACATTTTCTTCCATTAGGAATTTAAATCCCTTTTCACATTCTGTAATAGTGAAAAAAATTTAAAATAAAGAACTATGATCAAAAGCTATTTCTACTAATTTAAATTGTCCTACTTAGCTGGCTTTATCCCTTTTGATAATTCCATTATTTTAAAAAACTTTGAATTACAATGCTTTTATGTATGTGTGCGTGCATGCACGTATTTATTTATTTGTTTGTTTGTTTGTTTGTGATTCGGGTGAAGATTTACAGAGCAAATTCACTTTCCATACAGCAGTTCACATATACTTTGTCTCATGTCATTGACCACATTTTTCCACAATGCAACAGCTCCCCTCCCTCTTCCTCCCCATAGTTACCTGTTCCCAGTGGCCATCCCTCCATACTCTCCTGCGCCCTGAGCTGTCTCCTTGTGCATAAGCAGCCCTTCCTTCTCCCATGATTGTTCTCTCCAGGGCGTGTGCCTACTTGAGGTAAATGTTTAACTCACATGCCTGTACTTTGTTTGGCTGGAAACCATAGGTGAGGGTTCAGTTCCAGACCTGAAGGGCAGCCAGGGGCCATAGTCTCAGTGGTTCCACAAGGCTCTATTGGACCAGCAAACCTGGTCCCCACCTTCTTTTTTCTTTTTTTTTTCCCTCCAGATGATTTTGAGCTTTGTTCCACAGTGTTCTCCCTCTGTATCTAGGATCTCCTACATCCCTTCCAAGTGGATGACAGTGGTAACTGGGCACCATCTAGTTCTTCTGGTTTCATACTTGTATAGGTTGTAGATAGGATGGTGTACCAGTTGCTAGGACTGATTGTTTCCATTAATTTTGGTTTTCTTCTTTCTTCTTTGCTCTTGACGAGGAGAGACCCATTGTTGCATCTAGATGGCAGCTTGCTAGCTTTTAAGATCCCA
>NW_006921671.1:5967352-5976691 GCF_000298275.1 Orycteropus afer afer
GTTTCCGAGGCATTGTGACATTGTTGTATTTAGATCTCTGTTAACTGTTTGTGAAGAGCAGCCAAGGGTGGTTCAGGCTCTTGGTGGTTTTTTATTGTTGGCCTTTTCAGTCTTGCAGGCCCCAATAGTCCTTGGGTTGCTGGAAAGCAAAACATGTTCTTAAGCCACAGAAATCTGCTAGAGTGCTATCTCTTTAAATATCCAAAATAGTAAAGCCGCTTTTTAAACCTACAAAATGGTGGCGTCCTCCAGACTGGCAAAAGTCCACAACTCAGCCCACCTTTCTCTTCACTTTCTCCGTTTGTTCTCTAGCCACCGTGCACAGTCCTCGGTGCAGTTCCTGGCTATCAGGGTGATTTTTAGGTTAATTCTTAAGTCCTACCACCACAGGAATCTGTGAGAGCACTGTCTCTTTAAATATCCAAAATAGTCAAGCCGCTTTTTAAACCTACAAAATGGCAGCACCCTCGACTGGCAAAAGTCCACAGCTCAGTCCACCTTTCTCTTCACCTTCTCCGTTTGTTCCCCAGCCACTGTCACAGTCCGTGCAGTCCCTGGCTATCAGGGTGATTTTTAGTTTAATTTTTAGGTCCTACCACCACTCAGGAATGTCCAAGCTGTTTGTGCCATCAGGGGTGCTCAGGTCCCTGCCAGACCGCAGCTCCGAATGTCTCCTTTTTTGGTATTTTCACGCAAATTCTTCTGCTAGTTGGGGTTTAGTCCACTTCTGTAACCTTCCCTTCAAGGCTCAGCGGTCCACGATTATCTTCTGTGTCTGTGTCAATTAGTTTCCCTTTTCTTTGTTGAAGAGTGTCTGTGCAGTCCTTCTGCCTGGTCCGCCATCTTGCCAGAACTCCTCTCGCACGTTTGTTTTTTATTTATGTTTGTTATAAATCCAGAAACCAAACTCACTGCCTTCAAGTCAGATACAATTCATTAGTGACTCCTCCTTGGGTTTCTGGGACGGTATCACTACAGAAGTATATTGTCCAACCTTCCTTCCAAGGAGTGCCTGGTGGATTTGAACCACCAGCTTTGTGGTTAGCGGTCAAATGCCTTAGGCACTACACCACCAGAGCTCCTACAGCATCTTGTAAATGTTGCCATGAATTTTCCAATTCTATTTTTGTAATTAAAGAAATTGGTTATTTTAAATAAGAAAAGATAAATGTGCGTGTGTGCATATCTATTTACACACACACAAACACTCACAGAGAGATAAAAAGGACAGAGACCATATGTAGCTTTCAAAGTCTAAAATATTTACTACCAGGCCCTGTACAGCAAAAGTTTGTGGTTTGGCTCATTTAATAAGCTTGCCTGTTTTGGGAACTTCTTGCGCCACACCCCCCACCCCAAAGGTAGAGTTCTTAAACGAGTAGAGTAGTGTTTTCATAGCACCTAGGCTGGCTGGCTGTAGTCTTGATCCCTTATCCCTCCTGGTAACTCTTGTCCAGCTTCTTGATTGTGAAACACTGGCTTTGGATTAGATACTCTCTGAGGTTAAATGCGTGTTGGGGTAGAAGTGACTTTCTGTGGTATATGAGTGCACCGTGGGAAACACCTGCTGGAGAATAAGAGGAGGCCTGGTAAATCCCGAGTCATTTGTTGGTTTCCGTACCCTGGAGAGGAGTCCTTGCTGGCATGGCCATTTGAGCTGCAGCACAGGAGTGGCGATTGAAATCTGCTTCCTGATGTTTAGTTGAGGTGGGGAATAAAAAAACAAGCCACAGTTAAAAGAAAAACAATACTTATCCAGAGTTTAAAAAAAAAAAAAAAATGTGCTGGTTGTTGGAGTGAAACGTCTTTAGTTGCTCTTAAACCTCTTTAAGCATCTGCGGGGGAATGTTAAATCAGCCGGAGAATTTCTGGTATCAGGTTGCCCAGAACCAATATTGTATTGCTTGTACAGATGCCTCTCAGAGATTTTCACTTTCTGCGCTGGCGTTGTTGCAGTGCTTTTGGACTTCAGTTGACCTTAACCCCCTTGCCCTGGTGCTTTTGAAACACCAGGCTCCAAAGTGCTGTCTTCAGCTTCTAAGCCCCTAGATCACCCCACTTGCTTTGTGCCTGCCTGTCAACTTGATGACAAGGGTTTGGTTTTTGGTTATTCGTACGCTAAAATTCTCCATCCGCTTTGTATCTTTTTAATAGGTGGAAGCTAAAATTACGTGTCTGTGATTTTCTCTGAAAAACAAAGCAGAACAATATGTTTTGAACTGATAGAGTGAGGATGTCAAAGTAGACTTGACACAGACATTCCTTCTCCTCAAACTCTTGTTTTATTGCAGACTGCATAAAATCAAAGTGCTGGAGTACAGCTGCTTCCAAGGCTGAAGGTCCTCATGGTTATAGCATGCTTTGGAAATTCATCCCCACCAGCTTTGCAGTTCATGAAAATATTTGCTTTGCTTAATATAAACAAAGTTTATGGGCAGACCTTGTAATTAGGAAACTCTTTAATTCTCTATTTTACCCTTCACTCTCCAATTCCTCGTTTATCACATTGGAAAATTCTAAATATTTAAGAACATAAACACTTTATTAGGAATCATCTTCACTTTTTATTTCTGAAGATAACAGAATAGATGCTGTTCTCCCTTCTTCTCTGTCCACATCTAAATTGGGGACTTGAAGTCTAGAATATTTCCCTGTATAGCTAAGAAACGTTCCTGTGAGGATAGGTGGATGAGTGCCTTGTTACCCTACCTTTGTGGCAGAGTAGCCATCCTGTGGCTGTTTGACAACCCAGGTCAATGAGTTTGTTGTTGTTGTTATGTGCCGTCGAGTCGGACCTGACTCATAGTGACCCCTCCTTGGGTTTCCGAGGCAGTATCACTACGTAAGTAGATTGCTCCATCTTCCTTCTGAGTTGTGGCTGGTGGGTTTGAACTGCCAGCCTTCTGGTTAACAGTCAAGTGCCTTAGGCACTATGCTACCAGAGCTCCTAGTATAATGATAGCAACAGGGTAATGTAGTGCTTCAAACCACATGGAAAAACCAGTGTCACTTCTTTAAAGTTCCCTCCACGCCTCAAGGGTATAATAACCCCCTGGGGCTGTGAGCTACCTGACTTCAGCTCTTTCCAAGTTCGTATATATCTCCTAGTGTTTCTTGTCTAAACAGAACAAATTGGGTGATCTGGCACCATTCTTATAGTCATGGCACCTGCTTGCATTCCTGAGACACAGATGTCTGGACTGGTCTTGAGAACTAGGTATTTGGACCAGAGAAAACAGCTGTCCCTTCTCCTTGTACAAGTTTCCTCAGTGTTGGACACTCAGCCCCAATGGCAATTGGCATTATGGTACACCCCCAGCTCTTCCTTAAGATCTGTTTCATTGCAAGACAGTCAAAGGGGAGGCAAGTGGGAAGCTTCATGCCCTGCTAAAGGGCTCAAGGGGTTGAATTTTGGAAGATTCTAGGTTATACCAGGTTGCATAATACTAGTCCTTAGGGCCCTAGGAGTTAGTGATTGAGGTAAAGTACAGATTTGGGAAACTGTGTGAGAGGCTGTAGCGGGTCAGAGTGGGTGCCATGGGTATTTAAATGAACTCTAGGAAGCAACAGCCTTTACTAACTCTCAGGGACAGAAGTATTTGTCTTGGGTGTTCTTGTGAATGTCCTTGCTTTTGAAAATTCTAGTGAGAGTTTTTTAGGGATTTTATTTTTTTTTCTTCAAATGCCAATCCTTTGCATATTTAGTGATATATCTTTAGTTTCCCAACTGTATGAAAACCTCTTCAAGCATAGCTGGCCAGATGAGACTGAGATTGTCTTTCTGATAGGACAGCTCCCCTGCTGTTGAACCCATGGCTTTTCTGTTCACAGCTCTGTTTTGCGTTGTCTCTGGTGGCGTAATGCCTAAGGCATTTGACTGCTAACCAGAAGGCTGGCGGTTCAAACCCACCAACCACTCCTCGGAAGGGAGATTGGGTAATCTACTTCCGTAGTGGTATACCGTCTTGGAAACCCAAGGTTAGGGGTCACTATGAGTTTGATCCTCCTCGAAGGAAGTGAGTTTGGGTCTTTTTTTTTTTTTGGATAGTAAGGCATGAGCCTGTTTCTTGGCTAGGCTCGTTCTGTGGTCCCTGGCCTTCCTTTTCTACCTAATCTCTCATACACTGTGGTGGCCCATTCTTGCTTTGTTTATGCTTATTTGTTTTGTTTTGATCTCAGGGTTGTGAGATATCAGTCTGCTGGTCACAGGACACATACACCCACTCCCCACCACCCTGTCTCTTTGTACTTTTGTTCAAAAGCCCTTGTGTGGCGGGAATGACTCTACTGCCCCCTAATATGAAAATTAAGCACAACAATGCAAGTTGAAATTTAATGGTTTGGGTTGTGTCCCTTTTGAGCTCAAAGAAATGCAAAGATCGGCTTCCTGTCTGGCTAGACAGATTTCATTTTTCTTTTTTCAAATCCCATCTTTGATTTTTTTAGACTAGAGAAGGCATGGTTGGGTAGCTTTTGTCAGAGATTGATTTGCATGTGAAAAATTTTATCTTTGCATTTCTGCTGTACATAATTTACAGCTTAAGAATACTTTTAAGTCTTATATGATTTACCTTCTCTCCCTTGGTATACCCAATTGTTTCTTAGTATACCTTAAGGGGGTAAAGGTGATTGGTGGGGGAGGAACAATAGGAAAGAGTGTATTGTCTTAATATTTAAGAATTGGCTATTTTTTCCTGAGTGGGTGGGCCTAGATACTCCCTTCCTTGCGTACTCTACACTGTGATTGTATTGTCTTTTGTGGGTGCTGTCTGTCCTAGAATGTTTAATTACATAATAGTAATCTTGTTTGTTTCCAAATTCAGTTAGGGGTTGAATGCCTGGAGAACCTGCTTTATGAGCAAGCCATGGTTCCAGTTCCATGATTGGTTTGAGGCTGGTTGAGTTGTAGGAATATGATTTCTATTGTGTAGAGTATGGAATAGACAGGGTGACAAAAGATGTGTAGTGCTGGGGAGCTGTATAGTTTGGGTAGGCTAGACCATCCCTTGAACATTCTTTTTTTAAAAAAAAAAAATTATTGTGATTTGGGTGAAAGTTTACAGAGCAAATTCATCTTCCAAACAGCAGTTCACGTACACTTTGTCGCATGGCATTGCCTGCAATCTCCCACAATGCCACAACTCTCCTCCCACTTCGTCCCCATAGCCACCTCTTCCCTATGTCCTTCCCTCCCATACACTCCTGCCCGCTGAGCTGTCTCCCTGTGCATAACACAGCCCTTCTATCCCTTGAACATTCTTACTGGAAAGGGATAGTGAGGAGGAAGAAAAGGAGTTCTGGAACAGATATCACCATGTGAATCTATTCTACTGATAATCCCTTTAAGACAAGTAACCTCCCTCCTTTACTTGTCTAAAAAGAGTAATTAAAAAATTGTTTTTAATTTTCAGATTTCATACTTTATATTCTAAGAATGTAGTTCTTAGGAATTACATTTATATCTACTTGTCATGAATGGTCTAACTTAAGTTACTCTCTCTCCACTGTAGGAGGTGACTTTGATCCAGAGACTTCTCCCAGCCTCACCCCTGGTCATGGTGGTGACTTCCCTGTTAGCAGCCTTCCTGTAGCCGAAGATACCTATAGAGTGAGCTTGGCCAAAGGTGTGTCTATGTCTCTGCCTTCATCACCCTTGCTGCCTCGACAGTCTAACTTGGTGCAATCAAGATCAAACAAGAAATCACCAGGTAAGCAAGCAAAAAAATAAAACACACTAAAACTAGCTGTCTTGGTTTTATAAGTAATGTTGTTGTTGTTAGGTGCTGTCTAGTTGGTTCCAACTCATAGCAAACCAGTGTACAGTAGAACAAAATACTGCCCAGTCTAGTGCCATCCTCACAGTTGTTGCTATGTTTGTGCCCATTGTTGCAGCCTTGTGTCAATCTATTTCTTCTTTGCTTACCCCTTGCTTTACCAAGCATAATGTCCTCCAGTGACTGTTCCCTTCTGATAACATGTCCAAATTACATGAGATGAAGTGTCTCTCTCTCAGTTATAAGGAGCATTCTGGCTGTACATCTTTTTTTTTTTTTTAAATTGTGATTTGGGTGAAAATTTACAGAGCAAATTCACTTTCCATACAGCAGTTCACATAACTTTGTCTCATGACACTGACCACAATTTACCACACTGCAACAGCTTCCCTCCTATTTCCTCCTGATAGTTACCTCTTCCCTGTGTCCATCCCTCCATGCACTCCTGCCCCCTGAGCTGTTACCCTGTGCATAGGCACTGGCTGTACTTCTTCTAAGACAGATTTGTTGATTCTTCTGGCAGTCCATGGTGTATTTAGTATTCTTGGCCAGCACCATAATTCAAAGACATCAATTCTTTTTTGGTCTTTCTTATTTGTTTTCCAGCTATCATGTGCATATAAAGTGTTTGAAAATACCATGGCTTGAGTCAGGTGCACCTTAGTCCTCAAAGTGATGTCTTTGCTTTTTAACAAGGTTAAGAGCAAAACTATTGCTCAGAAGAAATCTTTTGAAGGGATGCTTTCTCTTTGCAAAGTAACTTACAGAAAAAGGAAATGTTGAGAAAAAGATAACAGTTTGAACAGATTTTGAGCCTTTGACTCAATTTATAATCTGGTTTGAATGCCCAGGCCAAACTTTGCAAAAATTCAGGCTCTTGATGTGAATAATAATGTTAACCATCAGTTTTGTTTTCTACTTGGTTGTGAGCTAGGGAGCTATAATCTAAACTCAACGTAGTGCTTTTAAAGGTTATGGATTTAATCAAGTGTACTCTGAAGACAGTCTATTTATTCACTACTAAGTATTTTATACTAATCTATTTTACTTGATTACATCATCCAGCATTTGAGCTGCTATAAAATTTGTTTGTGAAAACTCAGACATGGAAAGGGGTGGAGGCAACAAACTTATGGATTACTTGATATAGTGTTTCAACTTTTCGTCCTTATCAATTTTTTGCCTTTAACAATAAAAAAAAATAACACTGCTTAACTTTTAAAGCTTGTGAATAAGTTGTGAGTAGAGCCTTACCAAAATGCATACTGGAATTGTAAAAGGTCTTCCATCTTCTTGTAAGTTTGATGAATATTTGTTTATTAAAGGTAGGATAATTTTTGCCTTACTGATCACTTGGCAATGCAAGGATTCCTTTCAATTACATGAAAACATACTCACTTCACAATCACTTTAAAATGTGCCCCTGAGGCTGTGAAGCTGGCATCTGTGTTTCTGGTTTTTAAAATTGTCTTACTTGAGATGTCATATGACTAATTTATGAACCATATAATGAATATTTGAGTTTCATATGGAAGTAAAATTAAGAAGAAAACCTTAAGGCTTTGATGTTAGAAATGGTGCTATAAGCTGGTGAGTATCTAAAATTTTTCATTGTACTAGAATTTTCTTAATTTGGACAACATTGTTTGTGATGATTAGCTGAAACTTGGAAAGTGTTTTGGTATGAAGTGATTTCCTGTGCCAAGGAATTTGACCTGTTTATCAGTATTTGGGGAAATTCTTGGAATACCCTTTCTTACCCCTTTGCCCTTACCCCACCCCATATCACTTTGTCAGATTTCTTCCCTTCCTGCAAGTCATAGTTCCCACACTGCCTCTTGCCACATTACCCCATTGCAGTTACTCTCTGCTTTTTTAAAAATGCTCACAACATTTTACTCTTTATCATCAGCAATGTCATTTTTGCTTTTTCCCTGAATTAGTAGTGTGTGTGCAGGCTTCCTGTGACTGATGCTTGAGGGCAGGGAAGATGTCTTATCCAAGTACACCTTAGTGATATAAACTAGGAAAACTCACTGCCCTCGTTAATTCTGACTCATAAAGACCCTCATTGGGTTTCCAAGGCTGTAAATCTTTTTTTTTTTTTAATTGTGATTTGCGTGAAAATTTACAGAGCAAATACACCTCCCATACAGCAGTTCATATACACCTTGTCTCGTGACATTGACCACAATTTAGCACAATGCAACATCTCCCCGCCCACTTCCTCCCCATAGTTACCTCTTCCCTGTGTACATCTCTCCATGCACTCCTACCCCCTGAGCTGTCTCCTGTGCCTGAGCCAGCCCTTCTTTCTCTCATGCTTATTCCCTTTCAAGGAGTGTATCTGCCTCAGGTAAATGTTCAACTCATATGCCTGTCTATTGCCTGGCTGGAAGCCACAGGTGTGCGTTCAATTCCAGACCTGAAGGGCAGCTAGGAGCCATAGTCTCAGTGGTTCCACCAGGCTCTGTCGGACCAGCAAACCTGGTCCCCACCTTTTTTTTTCTTTCCAAATGATTGTGAGTTTTGTTCCACATTGTTCTCCCTGTCCATCCAGGATCTCCTACAAAGATCCTCTTGCAGGTGGTTGACAGTAGTAGCCGAGCACCATCTATTTCTCATGGTCTCATAGTCGTATAGGCTGCAGATTGGATGGTGTACCAGTCGCTAGGACTAATTGTTTCCATGAATTTTTGGTTTTCTTCATTCTTCTTGGCCCTGGACGAGGAGAGACCCGTCGTTGCATCCAGATGGCAGCTTGCAAGCTTTTAAGATCTCAGTCGCTACTCACCACAGTAGGAGGTGGAACAATGTTTTGTGTAGTATGTTATGCCAATTGAGCTTGATGTCCTCTGGGACTATGGTCCTGAGCCCACAGGTTCAACTACTCGGTCCCTCTGGATAGCTGGCTGTGACCAAGCAGTGACTACAACCTTGCCCCTTGTCAGCCCCATTATACACCTGGGAATTTAGATCATACACATAAAGTTACTGGACCACTTTCTGCCAACCCTATACATGTTCTTGGGTGCACTCTCCACTTCATATACCTACCTAATATTTCAGCCTGTCCACCCAGCTATCCACCCATATACCTGTGTTTGCCTTCACTGACCATGTCCTACTATATTTGCGAAAGGGTTCATCTTTGTTGTCTGTACTTCCCACATACCTCTCTGTCTTTCTCTTCCTCAATGCCACTATATTGATCAGTCACATTTGGTACATTGCCCTTTTCTTCACCCAAATCAAAACTTACTCTATCTAACAGTATTCCCTCCCCTCCCCTCCCACCCCTGGTAACCAACAAAGAAAATGGTCTTCCTTAGATAAATGTTTCCTTGACTGTTATAATAACGGACTAATACAATACTTGTCCTTTTGTAATTGACTTATTTCACTCAGCATAATAGCCTTCAAGTTCATCCACATTATATGGTGTTTTGCAGATTCTACATTATTCTTTAGAGTTGCATAGTATTCCATTGTGTGTATGTACCATAGTTTGGTTATCCATTCCTCAGTTGATGGACACCTAGGTTGTTTCCATGTTTTGGCTATT
>NW_006921671.1:5980026-5994341 GCF_000298275.1 Orycteropus afer afer
AGCCAAGGGTGATTCAGGCTCTTCTTGGTGGTTTTTTATCGTTGGCCCGTTGGTGGAGAAGGAGGAAGTGGCTCTCGCTCAGTAAGTGAAGTTGCAGGAGGTGTGGATGTAGATGTGTCTTATGGGGACTGTTGTTGTCTCCCACTCAGTTAGACACAAATTACAGTTGAATAACCATCAAAAAACTTTGCAGTCTTGTGGGTCTGGAGTGTCCTTGGGGTTTCTGGAAAACAGAACATGTTCTCAAGCCCCAGGAATCTGCCAGAGCGCTGTCTCTTTAAATATCCAAAATAGTCAAGCCGCTTTTAATCCTTAAAAATAGCGGCACCCTCCGGACTGGCAAAAGTCTACAGCTCACCCCGCCTTTCTTTTCACCTTCTCCGTTTATTCCCCAGCCACTGTGCACAGTCCTCCGTGCAGTCCCTGGCTAGAAGGGCTGATTTTTTGGTTAATTCTTAGGTCCTGCCACCACTCGGGAATCTCCAAGCTGCCTGTGCTGTCAGGATCGCTCAGGATCGATGCCAGACTGCAGCTCCGTATGTCTCCTTTTTTGGTATTTTCATGCAAATTTTTCTGCTAGTTGGGGTTTAGTCCACTTCTATATCCTTTGCTTCAAGGCTCAGGGGTCCGGGATTATCTTCTGTATCTGTGTTAATTGATTTCCCTTTTCTTTGTTGAAGAGGGTCTGTACAGTCTTTTTGCCTAGTCTGCCATCTTGCTGGTCCAGCCCAATTTTATCTCGTTGTTGTTTTGATTTGCATCTCTATAATAGCTAATGATTGTGAGCATTTCTTCATATATTTGTTGGCCGCTTGAAATTTGTCCTTGGTGAAGTGTCTATTCATGTCTTCTGCCAAGGCTGTAAATCTTCATGGAAGCAGACTGTCACATCTTTCTTCCACAAAGTGGCTGGTGGGTTTGAACCACTGACCTTTTGGTTAGCAGCCACATGCCTTAACCACTCCATTACCAGAGCTCCTTTACTGATACAAATAATGATAATTCTGAACCATAGAGACCCCCACTGGGTTTCTGAGGCTGTAAGTCTTTACAGAAGTAGATCGCCCAGTCTTCCTTCTGCAGAGTAGCTGGTGGGTTTGAACCACTGACCTTCTGGTTAGCAGTCAAGTGCCTTATCCACTATGCCACCAGAAATCCTAATATAGATAATTTTGAATTAATCTCTATCCTTTAGGGACCTCAGTTGAAGGTCATGCTAAGTGCAGAAATTTTACTTGTTAGGCAGTTTTCCTTCCTATAGTATGTACTAAGGAGCCCTGGTGGTGCAATTGTTAAGTACTCAGCTGCTAACCAGAAGTTGCCATTTGGAGCTAGGGCTTTGAACTGGTCCAAACCAGTTCATCCATGGCCAGTGCAGCAAAATCAGAACAGATGTGAGTTTTTAAAATGTGGGTGTACTGGAACTCTGGTGGGTGGCATGGTGCCTAAGGCATTTGACTGCTAACCAGAAGGCCGGAGGTTCAGAGCTACCAGCCACTCTTCAGAAGGAAGAGTAGGCAATCTACTTCCATAGAGATATGCCTTAGAAACCCAAGGAGAGGTCTCTATGAGTTGGGACCGACTCTAGGCAGTGAGTTTAGGAACTGTAATCAGAACGGAAAAAATTATGAGTCAAAGCCCTGGTATGGGAGGCTCAGAAGAGGCCTTAGTGTGCCCTTTCAGGAGCCTGATGTGGGAGATTGCATTATTTCAGGACTATGAAGAGCTACACACACTTAAAACAGTGCAGTCAGCCACCTTCTTTCAACTGAGTACCGTTGTTGCCAACGGTTCAAGAGAGTTGGTTGCTGTGCAACCCATACATTGTCCTTGTTTTCTAAGAGGGAGATTCTGTTTCTAGCAGGGTATTGGCACATAATTTTTCCCATCCCAGTTCACTAACATTTTACAAATTCGGGTCTGTTCCAGTTTCACTTCATCAGCCATGACTGACTACGAAGAACAAGTTCAGAACCCACCAGTGGGCTCCATAAGGAGAAAAAACAAAATCAAACCAAACCTCTTGCCACCAAGTTGATTTTGACTCATAGTAACCCTGATTGGGTTTCCAAGGCAGTAAATCTTTGTAGAAGTTGATTGCTCCATCTTTCTTCTGCAGAGTGGCTGGTGGATTTGAACTGCCAACCTTCTGGTTAACAGTCAAATGCCTTAGGCACTGCACCACCAGGATGCCACAGGAGAAAAGACTACTATAAATGAATGAATGTTATTTGGACTTTAGGACTGGGGAACATCTAAGAAACCCCAGGGAATATTGTACTTTGGACACAGTTTTATTATTAATAACAAACTGAATGTTTGTTTTAATGGCGTTTAGGTAGCATAGCAAGGATGGGAAGTATGGTTATCAGAAGGATCTCATAGAGGCTGCTTAGCAATGCAGGCACAAAATCCCTAACTGGACCATGTCTCCTTATGTTTCCTGGCCAAATTAGATACTTTGGTTTTGAGAAAATATTTCTCCATAGATATAAAATTGATTTCTGCTAATTTCTTTGCAAGGAACTATGAATAGAAGGGAGTAATATTTCTTTAAGAGTCCCTGGGTGGTGCATGTGTTTAATGTGCTCCGCTGTCAGCTAACAGGTTGGAGGTTCAAGTCTGCCCAGAGGTGCTTCAGAAGAAAGGACTGGTGATCTGCTTTCAAAAAGTTAGCCATTAAAAGCCCTTTGGAGCACACACTAACACACGTTAGGGTTGCCGTGAATCAGAATCAACTTGACAGCAACTGGTTTTTAGTAATTCTGCAACATTTAACCATTTAATGGATTGGAGAAAACATCCTTCATGTTAGATATTTTTTGTCCAATGGTAATTAAATAAGTAGATACTTGAAACCTTTAAAAAGAATGTGGGTGTAGCACCTGACCTCCTGTAATTTCACGGGGGAGAAGGAGAAACCAGAAAAATGCGTTCCAAGGCTGATTGCTACAAGGTACAGATCAGACATGCTGCCACCCTTCAACCTTTTTACCAATTCTGACACCAACTGTCCCTTCCAATATCACTTTCTACTTCTTTGCTGTGTTGGATGGACTCATTGCAATGGCCACACACAACTTGCAGACAATCTCACAGTTAAAGGGTTTATCAGGCAAATAACTGGTTATAATTCAGGATAAGAAACAACTCAGGATACAGTTTTTCAATCAGGCCAGCTGCTGCTTAGCAGTGCTTCAGACATGCTTCCCTGTGACCTCGGCCTCTCAGCCCTATGACCCCTAGGTCTCTGCCCTACCCGGGCAAGTGTTACAAAGTTCTTTTAGTTCTGCTGATATGTGCAGAGAGAAGCATCCCACTCTGCCAGCAAGCCTCCTGTCCAAAGGCACCCAGCTTTCTTCTTCATGGGTGGAAGCCCAACCACTACATCTCATGCCAGTTTCTTGGTTCTGCTGCCTTTTTTGCCACCATTTATCTGCCACGGCTTCTCACCGTCTCAGCACAGGGATCTTGGATCCAGGGACACACTCCACTACTGGCTCTTTGTTGATGATAGTGAGAGCCGCCTTTTCTAGCAGAAGGGCAAAACTGACTAATCTCCATGGTAGGGTTCCATACACATTATTTGCATGATTCCTCCTACCAAGGGTGCCCTGTTACCTTGTTTGCAATTTTAGCAAGCTATTTAGTCCCTCCAGTGGGCCACAAGCACCTTAGATTTGCATAGACTCACCCAATTATCAGGTGGGAGTCACAAAGATCATGGCTAGAAGAGCCATACTAAGTAATTCACTGCACCACAAACTAGAGCAGTTACTTGCGTTCTCTTAGAATTTGTGCAGCAAATTAGTGTCTCAGAGTGATAACTTGACTTTATTTTATGTTGATAATTTTAATTCAAAAAGAAAAGTCAAGGGCAGAGGTACTTACTTAAAAATGTCAGTGACTTTGAATACATCAGACTATATAAACAGTATTTTTTTTATATAGTGTCTGTTCTGGTTACCTAGTGCTGCTCTGACAAGATTATACTACAAACGGGATGCCTTTAACAAACAAGAGTTTATTCTCTCACAATTTGGAGGCTTTAAGTCCAAGTTCAAAGTACTAGGCTTCAGGGGCTATGTGAAAGCCCCTCAACCTTGGGCTTCAGCTCTGCCTTTTGCTCCCAGCCCACTGAAGGTAGAGGCATCTCTTTACTCAGGCAGCTACTGGCTGCTGAGGCTAACAAGCCCAAGGTCGACAAATAAAATGGCATAGTCCCGATGTTACCAAACCACATAGCAGGCCATTAATTCAAGTCCATTGTAAATCCCCAGGTCGGTAGAGCATGGCTCTGAACAGGCTGCTGAACAACGACACAGCTACATGCAAGGTCCAAGCATGCTATAAGCTAGAGACTATCCCCAAGGCTGCTGCTTATATACAGGAAGCGCACCACATCCCAAAGGCAGGTACTCAGCTGCTTGTGGTAGATCCCACCATAGAGTTGATTGCCAGTCTCATCATGGGGAATAACTACCACCAGTGGCCCAGCCAAGTTGACGTACAAATTTAACTCCATGGTGTGTAATGCATGCAGATTTCTGTTCAAACAATATTATTGAACATTATCTAGAACCTTAATGTTCTACCTACCTGTAAAAATAGTTGACGTATTGTAGTGATTGTGTCCTGGATTTAAAAATAACTCACCTATTTAAAAAGCTAACACTGTTGCTAGCAACTATACAGTAAACATACAGTGTGTTTGCAGGGCTTGCAAGGGATTGAGATACCCCCAGTGGGC
The DNA here is from genome assembly GCF_000298275.1 of Orycteropus afer afer. Taxonomy (NCBI): domain Eukaryota; kingdom Metazoa; phylum Chordata; class Mammalia; order Tubulidentata; family Orycteropodidae; genus Orycteropus; species Orycteropus afer. The sequence goes on from NW_006921671.1 coordinate 5,984,777, forward strand.
TGTGTCTTGAGGATCAAGTCCTCCTCTGAAATTATCTTGATGACTTTTGTTCTGATTTGTGAGATAAGATCCCTTTCTGTCTGTTTTGTTTCAGATGGTGCTTACAATAAAACCAAACCTGTTTTACTTGTTAGGATAGAAACTCTTCATTAATTCATGCTAATTAAACATTGTTAGGTACTGAAACTATTATTCCATCAGGGGTCAAATACTATAAACCCCTGGAATAAGGAACTATGAACAACATCTAAAACAAAAACATACCTGAGGCTAATGAAAATTTGTATATTAATATAATTGATTGGTCGCTGGACCTTTGGAACTGAGCCAGATATTAATTGCAATTATGTGACTTTGCATTTTACATGATTGAATCTCTAACATTCTGTTTATATCAAGATTTATTTTTTAAATTGTGATTTGGGTGAAAGTTTATAGAACAAATTCATTTTCCATTCAGCAGTTCATACAAATTTTGTTTCATGACATTGACTGCATTCCCCACAGTGTAACAGCTCTCTTCCCACTTCCTCCCTGTAGTTACCTCTTCCCCTCTGTCTTTTTTATGCATTTTTTTGGTGCCCCTCTGTCAAGATGTTATTTTTATTTATCTATCCTTTTTTCTGTTGCTAATGGAACAATTTTGTTTTCTGATTATTGTTTGAAATTTTGTTTTCCTTAAATGGTAAAATACATATTCTGGGAATGAAAACAAGAAGTGATGTTCATTAAAGTAGTTCTGTAGCTGCTGCAAGTCATCTTGGATTAAGAATTCATTAGCATTTGTAGTATACCCTTTGATGTTCCGTTAGAGAGAAATATATTCCATTTCCTGTGGTTTATTTATTAGTAATATCATTAGTTACTTTATATTTGGATTACTTTTCTCAAATCTCTTGGGGTCCATTATGAAACAATCAGAAGGTAAGACACAAATTAGAAGCAATCTTTTAAAATTCTGCGAACGGGATATGGCAGCAAATGGCCCTTCTCATTCTCATTTGTGTGTGGACACTCAATTAAAAACTAAAACTGTTGATACTGAGTCAATTCTGATTCATGGCAACCCCATGTGTTACTGAGTGGAACTGTACCCAATAGTGTTTTCTTGGCTGTAACCTTTATAGAAGGAGATTGCCATCCCTTTCCTTTGAGTCTCTGCTGAGTGGATATGAGTCTACATACCTTTAGGTTAGTGGGAGCTCTGGGGTACGACCTTTAAGGCATTTGGCTGCTAATCAGAAGGTCAGCAGTTCAAACCCACTGGCTGCTATGCTGGGGAAAGATGAGGCAGTCTGCTCCTGTAAAGATTGACACCCTTGGAAACCCTGTGGGATGGTTGTGCTCTGTCCTACAGGGTTGCTATGAGTTGAAATTGACTCTAGCAGTGGGTTTGAGTTTGGATTTGCTTTGGTTAATACCCAAGTGTAAACTGTTTGTGTTACATAGAGACCTGAACACTTGGTAGTACTTGCTGTTTCCACTTCTGCTGCTTATAGTTCCACTTCTGTCTCCCCACTCAATATAGCAGTTCGAAATCCCTTCTAGCTGTCTGTTTCTTTAAGGGAAAAACATCAAAACTGACAGGCTATGAAATGGAAGTCACACTGCCTCTTTGCTTCTTGGACCACGAGTTAATGATGCCTACCCAGGTTTTTCCTTTCCCAACTCAGGAATAGTATTTCTTTTTATTGTTGTTTTAAGCAAAGAGTATTTCTTGTAGAAATTTTAGAAATCTTGTCATTGAAAGAAAACTATTATTAGTATCTTGACATTTTTCTGGGTCATTTTTTGGTTCTGTATCTACTTTTTGTGTGTCCCATCCACCTGTTAAAAATCATATTAAGTCAATTTAATATGATTGGCAAATTGGGCAACACTTCTGACTAGAGAGTGGAAGTGTTCCAAAGTTGGGAGAACTTCAAAGATTCTTATACCCCATCTTACTGACGTTTCCATGGAAAAGGGGCTAGAATGGTGTTTTCATAACAGTTTGCCTTAAGATACAGCTTCCAGTCCAACTTGGAGTTTCTGTTTCTCAAGACTGACTGCACACAGATAATTCTTTTAAAGAGCACAGTGCCCTTAGCAAAACGATCTCCACTAATTACCAAAACTTTACGGCTTAAGGTTTTGAAGAGTATCTCAGGGCAGTGGTCTGAGTGGCTTATCCCAACGTTATGGACCCCAGAAATCTAGATTCAAGCCTGAGACTAAACCTGCCTTTTATCATTTAATAATCATATCAAGAGCATTTTCCAGTTTGTTTGAAGAGCTTGATATTTTAGTTTATTATTATCAGTATTCCATAATTGATTTTTTACCCTCTTTCCAATTGTTGGATATTTACCTTTTTTCAGTGGCTTTTTTTTTTTTCCTATTAAATTTCTGAAATTATTTCAGTAATTTTTGCACATGCCTGATATTTTCTTAAGGGTAGCAGATTCCTACAAGTGGGATTATTGATCCAAATGGCTGGCATTTTTGAGATTGTTAATACATATTGCCCAATTACATTTCAGAAAGGCTGTATGTATTGATTTTACATTTCCTCCAGCATTATTTGAGGTGCTTCTTTTTAAAGTTAATATCTACTGGAAGTAGTCTAATGGATGGTGCTAGTAGATGCTTCATTAGGCTTTGTTGTGGACCATGAAGAATTGGAAAGAAGCAGCAATATCATTCTGTAGCTTTATTATTTATTTAAAAAATGTATTATAAAACATTTCAAACAGAAACAAAGACTAGTACGGTGAATTCCCATGTGCCTATAACCTGGTTTCAAAAACTGTCAACTAATGGCTAATTTTTTTTAAAATATTACTTTTTAAGTCCCTTCACCCATATCAAACCTATCTCTTTATTATCTATCTCTTTTCCCTCCCTTCCCTTTCTCTGCCATCTCTGGTAACCAACAAAGAAAATTTGTTTCCCTGTGTATACCTTGCCTTGACTTTTTATAATAACAGACTTGCACAGTATTTGTCTTTTTATGATTAACTTATATCACTCAGCATAATGTCCTTCAAGTTCATCCACATTTATGAGTTGATTCCCTGATTCTCCATTATTCTTTAATGTTGCACAGTATTCCATTGTGTGTATGTGCCCCACTTTGGTTATCCATTTGTTGGTTGATGGACACTTAAGATGTTTCAATCTCTTTGCTATTGTAAATAGTGCTGTGATGAACACGAATGTGCATATCTATTTATGTCTCAGGTGTCATCCCTTTAGGATATATTCCTAGTAATGAGGTTGCTGGATAAAATGGTATTTCTATTTATAACTTTTTAAGGAGATGTTATACTGTTTGACACAGTGGTTGTACTATTTTACAGTCCCATTAGCAGTGTATGAAAGTTCAATCTCCATACTCTCACCAACATTTATTATTTTCTGCCTTGTTGAACTTTGTTATTAGTGCTGGGGTGAGATGGTATCTCACTGTTTTGATTTGCCTAAGGCACATGACTGCTAACCAGAAGGCTGGTGTTTCAAACCTACCAACCACTCTGCAGAAGAAAAACGGGGCAATCTACTACCATGAAGATTTACTGCCTCAGAAACCCATAGGAGGTAGCTATGAGTTGGAATTGACTCGATAGCAGTGAGTTTGGTTTTTGGAGTTTGGAAGGGCTAATGATTGTGCACATTTCTTTGTGTTTTTTGGCTGCCTGAATATCTTCTTCGGTGAAGTGTCTGTTCATATCCTTTCCCCATTTTTCAAATGGATTGTTTGCCATTTTGATGTTGAGGTGTTGAAGTTTTCTATACATTTTAGAGTTAAGTCTCTTATTGGATGTGTCATTGCCAAATATTTTTTCGCAGTCTATAGATTTGCTTTTTAATTTTTTGAAGAATTCTTTTGTTGCACATAAGAATTTAATTTTAAGAAGGTCCCCGTCATCTAGTTTGTCTTCTGCTGTTTGTGCATTTTGGGTTATGCTTGAGAGTCTATATATACTATAAACTAAGACCCCTAATTTTGCCCCTGATTTATCTTTGATGAACTTTATAGTTCTGGGTTTTGCATTTAAATCTTTGATCAATCTTGAGTTTGTTTTTGTGTATGGTGTGAGGTATGGATCTCATTTAATTTTTCTGCAAATGGATATCCAATTATGGCAGCACCCTTTTTCTCCTCCCCAGCCTTCCTCTTTTGAACTTCTCTTCTGTCTGCACTTCTGAGTTTGTTTCCATTTTCCTTCTTTCCATAGTACTGTATGAAGGGAATTATCACAGCTGAGTCAGATCATATTCATGGTCAGAAAAATATTCAGCTGGCTTCCAGTTTTAGCTACATCCACAATATTTTTTACCTGGGGAGGATCCTAGAGATCATGGAAGATGATAAAAAAATGTTGGAGTTGAAAAAGACTCTAAGACACATTCAGTCCAGACTACATTGCAGATGTGGAAGCAAAAGACTTCTCGATCACCATAGAAGTTGCCTAAATTCATACTAGTTGGTGGTAGAGCCTGGTCTAAACCCAGGTCCTCTGAGCCCTCTGTGCACTGCACATTTACCTATCTATTCTGCATTGTTGTTCAGCTCGTCCATGGTTGTTGGCTCATGATCTGTAAGTGACATGAGTTTGTTTTCTGGTTTCATGCACTGGGGGAAGCCATAGGTTTAAAAGTTGCACACATGTTCATCTGTGAAGCTGATTCTTGGGAGGTGGAGAACACACAGGAAACACACAGTCCCCCTTTTCCTAGTAGAACCAGCACTAGTTCTAATGTCTTGGGATATCCTACTTTCAGCTCTGAGTGGTCAGAGCCACAGAGAAGGATTTGCCCTTCAGAAGGACAGTTTCTTCTGCTGAATAGGAGAACATCTTTTGTTTGTTCCTAGAGACTTGCTATATGATACCTTCCTCCAATGAATAAACAGCTCTCCTTATGTCTTACTGTCATACCCAGGTGTGAGCACATGCACATACATATGCACTATTCTGTTAAAAACATACATTCACACATAGAGTGGACATAGAATCATTGTACATGCATCTACCCCACTTTGAACCTGTGAACCTTTGAAAAACTAAAAACTCACTGCCATTGAGTCTGATCCAACTCATAGTGACCCCTCCTTGAGTTTCTGAGGCGGTATCACCATCTATCAGAAGTAGATGGCCCAGTCTTAGGACCTTTGGGTGCCATTTATTCTCCTGAAGACAAGTCTTCATTCACCTTAAACATTTGACATCACATTGTAATCATTATCATCCTAGGAGTTTTTAAAAATACTGACGACTATGTCCTGTCCCTAGAGATTCTGACTTCAATGTGTATTAGGTATGGCCTGAACATTGTGATTTTTTAAATCTTCCCAAATGATTCTAATGCATAGCAAAGTTTAAGAACCACTGATACAGAATATGTGACACCCAAATAAGTCCTCCTCGATGAGAGTTTGTGTGTGTGTATGTGTTTTAAAAGTTCTTTTCTGGATTTAGAAATTGTTTGGTTTTAGTTTCCACTGAGTTGGCTCTGACTCATGGCAACCCCGTATACAACAGAAGGAAGTGTTGCCTGGTCCTGCACAATCTTCATAATCATTGGTATGAGTCCATTGCTCTGGTCACTGTGTATTTTGCTTGCTTTCTAACCCGGGGGATTCATCTGCCAGCACTGTATCGGATACTATTTTGTTGGGATCCATAGGGCTTTCATTGGCTAATTTTCGCAAGTAGATCACCAAACCTTTCTTTCTAGTCTGCATTAGTCTGGAAGCTCTACTGAAACCTGTATGACCTTGCTGGTATTTGAAATATTGGTGGCATAGCTTCCAGCATCATAGCAACCTTTAAGTCACCACAGTATGACAAACTGACAGACAGATGGTGGTAATTTAGAAACAATATTTGCTAACTTTAAATTTTTTTGTAGTGTGTAATAACCACACTACAAAAGTGTACAAAATAAAACGACAGTGTCCTTAAAACCTTGAGTCCCTCCACACCCCTGAAAAGACAGCCATTTTGAACACTTTGTTGAATGTCCTTCCTACCTTGTTTCTATAGTACATAAACTACAATGTGTTTTCCAATCTACCTTAGTATTGAAGATTTAAGAGATTTCTGGTTTTCCACTAAATAACAGTGTAAAGGATATCCTTATATATTAATATTTAAAGGAATCATTGATATTTTATCAGAGGCATTCTAAAACTAGGATGAAATTATTGTAGTTTATTACTTATTGGTCATCTGTAATTGTGAATTTTTTTGTGGTATTTTTCCTTTTTACTGATATGTGTATATTACTAAATTACCAGTTGTTTTGGTTAGCTACTACTTCTCTGATAAGAATATACCACAAATGGGATGGCTTTCAGGGATTTTTAGACTTCTGGTATCACCCGGTGTCTCACTCATGACAGAGGGCAAGTTGCTCATTTGGAGGTTTCTTTACACAGTTAAAGAACCTGACAGGTCCCAAGTTCCTGGATCAAGTGTCAAACTGGAACCTTTTCCCAACTGCAGGTTCTGATGAATTCAAGGTCGGCAGGCAGCATACCAGCTGTTGACTTCTGGCGGATGATGAATCCAAGATTATGGGGCAGAATGGTGGATTGTTGTCACGTGGATAGTTGTAGGCAGCACAACAGGGTCCAGCACTCACTCCACTCCTCCCTTTATAATTTAAGAACATTTTCATCTCCCATAAAAAGAAAATCCCATACCCATTAGCAGTCATTCTACATGCCACCCACTAGCCCTAAGCAGCCACTAATTTCCTCTGTTTCTGATTTTGCCTGTTTTGGATATTTCATGGAAACAGAATCATATAATATGTGATCTCTTGTGAGGGCTTTTTAACTTAAGCATGATGTTTTCAAGATTTATCCATATCATAGCATATATCAGTACTTTATTCTTTTTTATGACTGGGTGATTATTGTATTTATATGTTGTTGTTGTTATGTGCCGTTGAGTCAGACCTGACTCACAGTGACCCCTTCTTGGGTTTCCGAGGCAGTATCACTATGGAAGTAGATTGCCCAACCTTCCTTCCGAGGAGTGGCTGGTGGATTTGAACCACCAGCCTTCGTGTTAGCAGTCAAGTGCCTTAGGCACTATACTTTTATTTATCCATTTATTAGTTGATGGATATTTGGACTGTTTTCACTTTTTGAATAATGCTGCTTTGAACATTTGTATACACATTTTTTGTGTGGATATGTATTTATTTCTCTTGGGTAAATACCTAGGAATGGAATTGTGGATATATGGTAACCCAACGTGTAACCTTTTGAGGAACTGCCAAATTGTTCTCCAGAGTGGCTATACCAATTTAGATTTCCATCAGCAATGTATGAAAGTTCTAATTTTTCTATGTGCTTGCTAACACTATTTTTTTCTTTTTTGATTGTAGCCATCTTATAGTGCATGAAAAGTGGTTTTAATTGTTCAGTTGTAAGAATTCTTTTGATATGTTGGCTACAAGTACCTTATTAAATACATGCTTTGCAAATGCAGTCAATGCTTGAACAATGCGGGGGTTGTGCCACCCCAACCCACCCCACCCCTGTGCAATTGAAAATCCACCTGTAGCTTTTGACTCTGTAAACGTTAGCTACTAATAGCTTACTGTTGACTGGAAGTGTTACTGATAACATAAATAGTCAATTAACACAGTTTTTGCCATACTTAATATATTTTCACTTGAAGATACACATATAGAATAGGTAAGTTTTTTTTTTTTAAATGATTGTATGGCATGATAATAATGACAATTCACTTCCTTAATGAACAGTAAATAAAGGTCTTCATCCTGGTTGTCTTCATGTTGAGTAGGCTGAGGAGGAGGAGGAGGAAGAAAGAGGGGAGGGGTTTGCCATGTGGTCTTGGGTGTAGGGGGAGGCAGGGGAGGCAGGCATACTTGGTGCAACATCATCATAAGTTCTGTTGGACTTTTTTGCTTTTTCATTTCTCTAAAAATGGTTCAACCTTTCTCCTGCCATTTGCTTTAGTTTCAATGCCTGTATCTTAGAAGGGTCCATGTTGTAAAAGAAGTCAGAAGTAGTCTTGAATAACCAGAATCCTTCTGCCACATTGTCTAATATCAGTTTGTTTTCTGGCCCTGCTGCCTTTATGTCTTCTTCCTCCTCATATGGCACTGGTTTGGAAGCACTCTCCATCAAATCGTCTTCTGTTAATTATTTATTCTGGTGTGGTGTCTGTTGGCTCTTGAATTTCTGTAAGATCCATATTCTGAAACCCTTCACCTGTACCTTTTGCCATATCCACTTTCATGATCCTGATTGGCTCTGTTGTAAATCCTGTGAAGTCATCTGGATGCAGTTTTTCTAGTATGAATTTATTGTTTCAGGCTTGATGGCTTTCATGGCTTTTTCTCTAACATCGATGGTATCTTCGGTGGTTCAATCCTTCCAGACTTAGATGATATTCTCTTTATTGGGGTTCTCTTCCATAGCATTGACTGTCCTTTCTATAAAGTACTTACTATGTGCAATGACCTTTAAAGGTCATTGTGACCTCCTGATCTCGAGGCTGAATTAGAGAAGAGACCTTGTGTTTGGAGACAGGTAGACTTCTTCAGTACTAAACTAATGAGATTCTGGGTGGCCAGGAGCATTGTTCAATATGAAAACAACTTTAAAAGGTAGTCTCATATTGACAAGGCAGTTGTTGGAACCAAGTCAGAAAAAGGATTCTCATTGTCTAGGCCTTCTTATTGTATAACTGAAAGACTGGCAGCTAGTGTTTCTTTTCCCTTCAAGGCTTGAGGGGGTTAGCAGCAGATGAGGGCAGTTCTGATCATAAACTCGACTACATTTGCACAAAACAGTAGTCAGCCTATGCCTTCCTGCCTTAAATCCTGCTGCTCACGTCTTTACTAATAAACGTTCTCTGTGGCTTTTCTTTTTTTCCTCTCTCTTTTTCCTCCCCAAAATAGGGTACTTTTGTCTGCATTAAAAAGCTGTTCAGGTAGATGTCCTTTCTCCTCCATGATTTTCTTGATGGCATCTGGGAACTCGTCTGCTGCTTCTTGATCAGTAGAAGCTGCTTCTCCTGTTGTTTTGACATTTAAGTCAAACCTCTTTCTAAAATCATCAGACTGTTCTTTGCTGTCATTAAATTCTCTAGTTCTAGATCTTTTACCTTCCTTTTGCTTTCAGTTGTCAAATAATAACTTCACTTTTTCTCAAATCATATTAGAGTCTATAGGTATGCCTTATAGCAATTTTTCATCCACATGAAACCTGCATTTTAAATATGAGATAAAAACTTATTTTGCAAAATGCAAGATTCTGCTGCCTGCTGGCTTAGCTGCAGCACAGCTTCATGACCCTCCCCTTTTTTAAACAATGGTTCTTGTGCTGTTGTTGTTGTTGTTAAGTGCCGTCGAGTCGTTTCTGACTCATAGCGACCCCATGCACAGCAGAACGAAACACTGCCCGATCCCGAGCCAGCCCCACAATCCCCGCTATACTTGATCCCATCATCGCAGCCACTGTATCAATCCATCTCCTTGAAGGCCTCCCCCTCTTTCATCGACCCTCCACCCTACCAAGCATGACATCCTTCTCCAG
>NW_006921671.1:5996086-5996764 GCF_000298275.1 Orycteropus afer afer
GGCTTTCGGTCATTGGTGTTCAATGCATCAAATCTATTCTTTAGATGATCTCTAAATTCAGGAGGGATATATTCAAGATCATACTTTGGCTTGTGCTACATTCATTTATTTTGAAATGGCAGGCAACCACAGCTTCAGACCTCAATTTATGATACATATCCAGCAATTCTACTTTTTATTTTAATGTTAGTACTCTTCTCTGCTTCTTGGGAACACTTCGAGTATCACTAGTGACACTTCATATGTGTCCCATGGTGTTACTCAAGGTTTATGATACTGCACTAAACAGGATGGAAAATACATCAGAACCACAAGAGTTCACTTTTTGCTGAGATAGGTGATTTAATGGAGAGACAAACTGCTCATGAAGAGATGATTAGTGTCACATGGTGATTTAAGCATATACTTGCAACACTTAAACTCACCGCAATAGCAACAGGAGGTGGCTGTGAAATTATTACAGTAGTACAGTATGTACTACAATTAATTTTATGTGATTATGGTTTAGTACTGTGTCTTTACATTTGTTTACATTTCTCTTGACTGCATATGGTGCCATGCACAGTGTGTACATGTTTATGCACATATGTTTTGATAAATTTGAACTTTTTATAATAGATTTGTAAATTTCATGGTTGTTGTTGTTGTTATGTGCCGTCGAGTCAAACCTGACTCATA
>NW_006921671.1:6003179-6008321 GCF_000298275.1 Orycteropus afer afer
GGCTGTTTCTCTTCAATTTGAGTGGTGCCACATCAGCAAATGAAGGTCTCGAAAGCTTTCGCTTTTCCATGCATAAGGCTGGGTTTACTCAGATGTTGCAGCTCTTTCCCAGTCCTATTTTGCGAGCCTTTTAGCCTAAACGGACTATCCCTAAAGTTGCGCGGTAATGTACCAAACAGTGTTTCTTTGCTATTCATAAGGTTTTCCCTGGCCAATTCTTTCAGAAGTGGATGGCCTCTTCCTTCTTCCTAGTCTGTCTCAGTCGAGAGGGACCGGGTCTCCTGATATAACAGTAATCCTGAAACATGTAGACGTCTCTGCCTAGTCCCATCTTGGGCAGGTCAGAACTAGCTCCCAGCTTTGTGTCCTCAGACAGGTTATAAGTATTTGTTTGTCTGAAAGATGGGGTTGGTTAATTAATGGTGCTTCTCAGTAATGGAGCTCTGGTGGCGTAGTGTCTAAGGCGCTTGACTGCTAACCAGAAGGCTAGTGATTCAAACTCAGCAGCTACTCCTTGGAAGGAAGATTGGGTGACCTACTTCCGTAGAGAGACTGCCTTGGAAACCCAAGGAGGGGTCACTCTTAGTCAGATCTGACTCCACAGCAGTGTGTCTTGTCAGGTAATGGAAATTTAAGTGAGCTATTGACTATAAAGCATAGGTACAAATACACAAGCTCTCCAATGGTTGTTGCAAGTTATATGTAACCATCGGCCTTGGAACCTATCTTCAGCTTTCCTCATCTTACTCCAGCCAATTACCGTGGAGTCAGTTCTGACTCAAGGTGAGCCTATGTGTTGTATCAGAGTATAACTGTGCTCCATAGGGTTTCAGTGGCTGATTTTTTGGAAGTAGATCACCAGCCTTTCTTCTGAGGCACCTCTGGGCAGACTCAAACCTCCAGCCTTTTGGTTAGCAGTGAGTGTGTTAACTGTTTGCACCACCTAGACACTTTCCTTTGTCTGACTTCCAAACCAAACCAAAGCTAGTTACCCAGTCAGTTCTGACTCATAGCAACCCCCATAGAGTTTCCAAAGCTATAAATGTTTATGGAAGCAGACTGCCTCATCTTGGATTCCCACAGTGTTGTTCTCCTTGATTCTTCATCCTCAGCCAGATGCCTTGCAGTGTATTTGCAAGATCTGTATATTTTCTGGCAAGCATATGTCACCTTGATGTGCAGCTTTATTCTCCTGTGAGACTTTGTTTCATGTAAATAGTATGAAAAAGCAGTGAAACTCGGTGGATTGTTGACTCTCAAGGCTCCAGAGTCAAGCTCTGCCACCAACTATGGTGTTACTCATCTTCACTTGGTTTGCGTATGACTCATGTGATTTAAACTTTATGCATGTAAAATTACCCTGTAAATGAAGCTGTTAGGACCAATGATGCAAGTGAAAAGGTCTAAGAAAACAGTGGTTCTTAGCAGAAAACAGAACTCTTAGGTAAGCCAACGAGGCAAGACGCCGGTGGTGCCCTGCCTCTGTGATTTGCAAAGCTCCCATGTGCTCTGTACGGAAATGAAAATAGTGATTCATGAAGCTGATGAAATTCCAGATTTTCTCACTAAGCAGTAAAAACAAAACTCTGGTGGAAGTTGAACAGGCACTTAACTAATGGTATGAGGCTGTACACTGGGAGAGAGTCACAGAGTAACTCCATACACAGGTAAGTTATAAAGTCAGCACTTAGGGCAGAAAGCTTTGGGTCAGGTTACCCTTGAACATTCCTTAAATTATTCATAAATACCATATGCAGATACACTTTCTGTTGATGGTACTACCATTTTGCTTCCACTGTTGGAACAGATCATTGTTTATTTACATGAGCACCAGATGAAGTAGATTGTTTGTATGTAGGGCTAACTTTGTACCAGAAATACATACTTTCTACTCCAAAATCCTATCCTGCGATGAGCACGTGGGGGCTGAAACCAGCTGAGGGCACGCAGATGCATGTGTCACATACTCTTTCCAGTGAGTGCCCTTTGGTCATGTTTCCTTCCCCTTTGTTGCAGAGCTTGTGTATTTGGGTGCAAGTGTGGGGTAATTGTACCCAGCATGCAACTCCACTGTAACCTTGCAGGAAAGTGTCATTGGGAGAAAGCCAGGAAGTATGAACATGTCAGTCTTGGGGAGTCTGATGTTTCACAAACGCTCTGGGTATAACACTTGAGATGTTGGAACTCTTCAGTTATCAAAAGAAAATATATACCTGTTGTACATATCATAGAGTCCAGTGTTAATATTTGGTAAGGAAATTAGAGGTCTTGGAGTGAGGTTTATAGGCTAGGAATCTCCTATTGTGTCAGTCAGAAGATGTTTGTAGACTTTGAGCTATGATAGTTGATCTTTAGTAAAAATTGAATAGGGGCTTCCTTTACTAAAATACTTGATTTTTACAAGACAGTTTATACCTTTCCAGGTATACAGTTCCTGTGCATGCCAGATGTGTGTAGTATAAGATTTGAATGAATACATACATATTAAAATTTGAATATATACTTGTGAAGGATACTCAGAATAAATGAGTTATTTATTTATTTTTAAAGTTGTGAGGTTTAAGTGGATCTTACCTGCAGTAGGTAGATTGGAGCTTCTATACGCGGTCTTCCCTTCCTGCCTTCTAAATGGAAAAGAAGCCTTCTAGACTATGCTGTGGTGTGGGACGTTTCTGGTCTTAGAACACAGAGAGACCTGAGTTCTGATCCCTAGTCCTTGCTCTTAAAAATTGACCTTGCAAGTTCTTGACAAACCCCTCTGACACTGGGTTTCCTTATCTGGAAATGCGAATAATAAATTATCTACCATATAGATCTTGTGAAGATTACAGGGAATGTTTGTGAAGTATCTGGAACATAGAATGGACTAAAAAGAAACGTCACTGTTGCTGCCATGTTACCTGAGACGCCTCCAGGATTTTGAAGTTAGGTAAATCGTCCTTTCTCCTCTTTGCCAGCCTCTCTCATTTTTTGTCTTTTGAATTTAATCTTATTTCTCTGACCTGGAAGGTAGGGAAGCCTACTGCTTAAATGCAAGAACCTTTAAAATCTCAGTGTTGCTTAGATTCGGGTTAAAAAAAGTTAATGAAACCGTTGAAAACCAAATTGTTGATACTTGGGTTTTGGGTTTATAAATTCTGGGCATGGCTTTGTGAATGAGTTGACTTGCCTACAGCTTCTGTGCAAGGATCTTGTCAGATACTTAATTGGTTTTCCCTAGTATGTGTTGTTCCCAGCCAATGCCTTATGCTTATTTATTGTTGGTCCTATTGTAGCTTTTATTGAATGTGATTAACCAGTAAGACACAAGTAATCAAGTTTTGGAGGAGCATGAGCAGTAATTCACAAAAAATAAGCTGACACTAAGGATTTAGGAGGAGAGCATAGGGAAATACTATCTAAAATCTGGGTTGTTGCTGGCTTGAGATGAGGGCTGATTCTGCCTGGCTAAATAAAGATGCCTTAGAATGGTCACATGAGCCCTTTAAGAGTCTCCGGAGGAAATGATATTAGTAGGCTGGATCAAGGAATTACACAATAAACGGTTTCAGAGGACTTTATATTATTTGTCTGGGTAGTCCCTGGCTGGTATACATGGTTAACACACTTGGCTGATAATGAAAAGGTTGGAGGTACCGGTCTACCTGGAGGCACCTTGGAAGAAACGCCTGGCAATCAGTCATTGGGAACTCTGTGGAGCACAGTTCTACTTTGACACACATCAGAACTGATTTGATGGCAACTGGTCATACTTACATAATTGTAAATTTTATTGTACACTTCATTTTTCTTACATAGTCAGTCCTGGATCATGAACCATTCCTAAGTGCCTGTAGGTCAAATTTGTTGTTAAGTTGGAATAGGTGCGTAAGGTCTGAGTTGTAATTGACTCAATGGCAGTGGGCTTGGTTTTGCTTTAGTACAAGAAAAGCCCAGAAGCTTGATTTAAGAGCTGCACTTGGAGCAAGTGAAGGTGACTCTGATGAAGACTTTGTTCAGAGTAGGGGTTAACTCAGTTGTTACAAAGTGAGGTCAAATTTATATAACAATAAAGGGCAAGTAGGAGTTGTCTCCAAATTTGTAACCTGGGGACTTCTGTGATTTTTCAGTAAGCAATTGAGGAATAACAGGTCCTTTCAAGGCAAGGGGCAGGGGGAAAATAAAACTTACCTGTGGCCTGAAGTCTGTGAGTCACCTTGACTTACTGACATTGCTGCTTATAGATTTTTGAGTGCTACCCAGAAGGCAGAAAATTAAAAAAGACCAGTTCAGTTCAACATGTTTTCCCTGAAACAAGAAATTTCCTAGCAGATTGCTGAAGAGAATTACATTTTTCATTGGCATTTTGACACCATTTGATTATTTTTGTGGTTTGCCTTCCTTTTCTTATCCCCCTCCTGTCCAGCTAGAATTGGTAGGTTGTGTACCCTTTGACCTTGTAAAAATAAAGCCCCTTTTTATGCACTGGTCCTTCCATGAGCTTTTTCATCCCCTAGCTGGCATGGATTGCTTGTCAGGCAAGTTGGTGAAGATTTTTCAGGATCCCTTTCATCATAAGAAGACACTGTGTAGGTGGATGTGACTTTTTGATGGTGATCTTTTTTTTTCCCCAAATGACCTCGGAGACTCTCTGAATTACTTAAACCCCTTTCTTTCAAAGATTTCACAAGGCACCATACAGATATTTTGAGTGTCAACTATGTATTGGGTTCACAGCTGAGATAGATATAAAGGTTAATAAATACTTGGCCCTAAGCTTTGAATGTATAGGGATTCCATTGAATGTATAGATTGTTTTGATTAGTATTGACATTTTCACAGTGTTCAATCTTCCTATCCACAAGCATGGTGTGTTCTTCCATTTATGTAGGTCTCTTATGGTTTCTTGAAGTAGTCTTTTATAGTTTTCTTTGTACACGTCTTTTGTGTCCCTGGTAAGATTTATTCCCAAGTGTTTTATTTTTTTTGGTAGCTATTGTAAACAGCATTGATTTCCTTATTTCTTTTTCAGCAGTCTCTTTGCTGGTGTAGAGGAATCCAACTGATTTTTGAATGTTGATCTTGTATCCTGCCACGATGCTAAATCTCTCAATTAGTTCCAGTAGATTTTTGACTTGAGTCTCTTGGGTTTTCTAGGTATAG
>NW_006921671.1:6008421-6012324 GCF_000298275.1 Orycteropus afer afer
CACTACGGAAGTAGGATTGCCCAACCTTCCTTCCGAGGAGTGGCTGGTGGGTTTGAACCGCCAGCCGTCTGGTTAGCAGGCAATTGTCTTAGCCACTATGCTACCAGAGCTTCATGGTAGTAAATGATGAAATATACTAGAATCTACGTATATTTTATGGATTCATGGCATATTTTTTCCTTAATGTTTTCAAAGTTTCTAGGCTGTGTGGTCTGTCTGCAAGATTTTTTCAAATTATTTCAAATCTCCAAAAGTTTTCCAATATATTTATTTAAAAATCCATACAAAAGTGGACTTGCACAGTTCAAACCCACCGTGTTCAAGAGTCAACTGTATTTCTCCCATTCTGTGAAATACTTCCATTTTTTTCTTTTTTAACATTTTGTGCCGTAGGTGAAAGTTAACATAGAAAATTAGTTTTCCAATCAATGAGTCATACACAAATTGTTCTGTGACATTGGTTGCAATCACTGCAGTGTGTTGACATTCTCCCTATTTTCTTTCTAGCTTCCCCATTTCCATTCATCCAGTTTCCCTATCCCTCCTTGCCACTTCTTATTTTTTATTTTGGGCAAATACTGCCCTTTTGATCTCATATAGTTGATTGTTCTAAGGACCACATGCTTCATTGTCTATTACTTGTGTAAGAAATGGTCTCTGGGAGTGTCTTGAGTTTTAAGTTAGGAGGTTGTCTTAGGATGTTTCTCCACACTCTTTCAGATCAGTAAGTTTGGTCTTTTTTAAAATTTTGTTCTACATTTTTTTACCCATTCCAACTGAGACCTTCTATTGTGGTTCTGGTCAGAGTGGTCGGTAGTAGTAACCAGGCATCATCTATTTTTTTCTAGTCTCAGATTAGAGGAGACTGTGGTTCATGTAGGTCTTAGTCCCATTGCTTTCTTGAGTCTTTGGTTTTCTTCATTCTCCGTTGCTACAGGTAGGAAGAGACCACCAATAGTTGCTTCTTAGATGGCTGCTCGTAAGCTTTTAAGACCCCAGATGCTGCTCAAAAGACTAGAATGTAGAACATAATTTTTATGAACTGTGTTTTGCCAGTTGACCTAGACATCTCCTGAGACTATGGTCCTTGTCCTTCAAGTCCAGTAGTTCAGTCCTGATGTCTAAGATCTTTCTATACCTGTGCCCCCATGTACTCTATTTTATGAGTATATATGCAGCATTTATCAATATGTATGTAGAAATAGCCATCACCATACCTGTATATGTACATGAGTATAGTTCTTATATGACCTCCTTTACCTATTTAGCATACATATTTACCTGTGTATCTACTCACAAATTAATTGTTTATTACTGTAGTTGCAATTGTAATCTGTTCAATTTCTTGATATTGTTTAAAGCACAAAAGTTTCTAATTTGGATGTAGTCTAGTTTATTCTCATTGTTGTTATTTTTTGTCTGTTTTTGATGTTTTGTCTAAGAAACGACTGCCTAATCCAATATTATAGAAATTATGCCTGTGTTTTGTCCTAAGTGTTTTAACTCTTACATTTAGGTCTATGATCCATTTTGAGTTAATTTTTTTTGTGTAGTATTGGTCCAGCCTCATTGTTTTTTGCATGTGGATGTCTCATTCCAGCACTTTGTTGAAAAGACTATTCTTCGTTGTTGAATTGTCCTTTATTGTCCAAATCATTGCTATGCCCTTGCTATGTCCTAAACTCGTCCCTTTAGTTTCACTCTCCTTTTTGCTTGTTCTCTTCTTTATGCCCTAGGTCACATGCTTGTCCTTCAAATTTTCCCTCTGGTCTGGCTTGCATATCTAGTTCATTCAGCCTTTCTTTAGGGGAGAAGTAACCTCTTCCTACTCCATCTGTAGCACTGGATTTTCTCCTCCTCTTGCCCAGTTCCCTCTCACTCTTGCAGTTTTTTGTGCTGATATTCTATGAGCTCTTTGTGGACAGGAGCACTTGGGTCTTACCTTTGTTTTCCTTTGGAAGCCTTGAAAACAGGACCCAATCACTTCCTTTAGGCAGTTACCTTTTGATGATGGGACATCTATGAGCAACTGTTAAAATGAATAGGATTTTAGTATTCCATACTCATGAGCTCTGTGTGATTGGCTGGCAGTACTGTTGGACACATATGCAATTTAAATGTAATGGTACTTTACATTTATAAAGTGAGGAACATAACCTTTCCCCATATCTGATGAGAACTAATACTTTAATTAAGGTCTTAATCTTGTTCTGGGAGCTCTGCTGGCATAGTGCCTAAGGCATTTGACTGCTAACCAGAGGCTGGCGGTTCAAACCCACCAGCCATGCCTTGGAAGGAAGGTTGGGCAATATACTTCCCTAGTGATATCGCCTCAGAAACCCAAGGAGGGGTCACTGTGAGTCGGGTCCGACTCGATGGCAGTGAATTTAATCTCTCTCTGGGGTTTGCTTTCGTGGGTGGTGAAGGAAGTATGTTTAAAACTGGGCTTGTCAGCCGCTTTCTCCTTCCTGCTTTTCTGTGTGCCTGTCATGTTCCTATTTTCTTACACTTTTGGTGTCCCCCCCTTTTTTTTTTTCTTTCCCTTTTTCTGCATTTTTCCCACCACCTGCAGTTAATTATGATTGGAGGTTTTATCCAGTCATACTTTACAGCAGTGTCAGCTGCACCTCATGCTGGTGTCATATGGCAGCTGGAACAAACCCAGGGCCATGCTCAGAAATGAGTGTTTTCACCTCAAAGAAATAGTTGGGTGCAGGGGGGAGCTAGTGGTGGAAATCTCTTATTTTTGTTAATTTCTAATTCATAGAGAAACACAGAAGTCACAGAAAGCGCATGGAGGGAGCTATACCTGTGTCTTAACACTGTTGAACTCTAGTACAAAGTAGAAATAAAGCAGACAGGAAAGACTGAGATGGTCCAGTTTGGATCCTCAGATTTGTTGTGAAACAATAGAGGGAGAGTATGTATGTATGTATGTATGTAGGAAGTCAAGCATATGCAAAGGCCTGGAAGTAGGATATTAAAGTTAGCATAAACCCATTCCTGTTGAGACAGTTTTGGCTCCTAATGACTCTACAGGACAAGGGAGAACTGCCCATCATTATGAAGGGAGCTCTGATGGCGCTGTAGTTAAAATTGGGCTGCTAACCAAATGGTGGGCAGTTCGAACCCACCAGCTGTTCCATGGGAGAGAAATGAGGCAGTCTACTTCTGTAAAGGTTTACAGCTTTGGAAAACCTATGGGGGGCTCACTGTGAGTTGGAATCAACTCAGTGGGAGTGGGTTTGGTTTCATTTAATCATTATAGAAGCAGATTTCCACAACTTTCTCCCATGGAGCAACTGGTGGATTTAGACTGCCAACCATTTGGTTAGCAGTTGAGCACTTTAACCACTGTACCACAGGTCTTCCAAGTGAATATAGAATGGGTGATTTCTAGGAGAAAGATCAATAAGGACTAAAGAGGCTTGGAAAAGAAAAACTAATGCTATTAAGAAAGTCTTTATATATTAGGGCCTCAAGCAGTGAAACTAGTAAGGTTTCCTTTGGAGATTATCTTGAGTAACTGAGTGTTGCCTAGTGAAACCCTTTCTCTGTACAAAGGTTCTGAGAAACACAATGTAGGAAACACTCTTCTGAGGAGATGTGATTTTCTTGTCATTTCCTTCATCAACAAAGTTTTGTCCACCTCTGTCACTGTGCCCTGGGAGGCATTTAAAATGATGACTTCCTGAAGCTCTTGGAGAATAAATGATCCACAATACTTCAGGAACTTCTGAGACTCCAGCTTTTGTTGTTGTTGTTAAGTGCCGTCGAGTTGTTTCCGACTCATAGCGACCCCATGCACAGCAGAACGAAACACTGCCCGATCCTGCACCAGCCCCACAATCCCTGCTATACTCGAGCCCATCATCGCAGCCACTGTATCAATCCATCTCCCTG
>NW_006921671.1:6020932-6035212 GCF_000298275.1 Orycteropus afer afer
TTTTTTTCTGCTGTTCTTGTTCTGATTGTTGGAGATACTGGTTTAAAGTGTTGATTTGGGCTCTTCTTTTTTGATGTGTGCATTTATTGTTACAAATTGGCCTCTGATCACTGCTTTTGCTGTGTCCCAAAGATTTTGGTATGTTGTGTGTTCATTCTCGTTTGACTGAAGGAATTTTCGAATTTCAATTTTGATTTCTTCTCTTCCCCAGTCTTTCTTAAGGAGGGGGGTGTTCAGTTTCCATTTTTTCTGTTGATCCTTCCTAGTGTTGATTTCTAATTTGATAGCATTGTTGTCTGAGAAGATGCTTGGCAGTATTTCAATGTTTTAAATTTATGGAGGCTTGCTTTATGGCCTAACATATGGTCTATCATGGAGAATGTTCCATATGCACTGGAAAAGAATGTATATTGTGCTGTCATTGGGTAAAGTGCTCTGTAGATGTCTATAAAGTGAAGTTGGTAGATTGTATTGTTCAGCTCTTCTGTGTCTTTGTGGAGTTTCTTTCCAGTTGTTCTATCTTTCATTGAAAGTGTTGTATTAATGTCTCCCACTATGACTGTGGAGACATCTATTTGCCTTTTCAACTCTTTTAAAGTCTGATTTCTATATTTTGGGGCTCTTTCATTGGGTCCATAGATATATATTATGGTTATATCTTCTTGTTCAATCGATCCTTGAATCATTATATAGTATCCTTCCTTGTCTCGTATGGTAGTTTTTGTCTTAAAGTCAATTTGATCAGAAATTAATATTGCCACTCCTGTTCTTTTACGGTTGCCATTTGCTTGATATATCTTTTTCCAACCTTTGATTTTTAGTCTGTTTTTGTCTTTTTCTGTAAGGTGTGTCTCTTGTAGACAGCATATTGATGGGTTTTGTTTTCTTATCCAATCTGCAACACTCTGTCTCTTGAGTGGTGCATTTAATCCATTAACATTCAATGTAATTATCGACAAGTATGAATTGGTTGTTGTCATTTTGTTATGTGTTTTTTCATGATGTTACTGGTTTCTTTGTTGCATATAATTTTCTGTGCTGAACTCATTATGTTTATGAATCTTGTTATCATTTCTTTTGTTGGCGTTGTTTTAGTATTTGCTACACATTTGTGCTTGTCCTCTTCTTTATTGTGATGTGAAGGTTTATCATTTTTCTTTGAGGTTACCCTATGATTTATAATTTTCTCCCCCAGTTTAGAACAGTACATTCTATCTTGCAACTCTCTTGACTTCCTCCCCATTTAGAAGTTCTATAACTATACTATTTTTCTCTTTTTGGTTTGTAGTTGTCCTCATTTGCCAGTTGATGTGTCTGGTTCCCTGTTTACAATCTTGTAAGCTTATTTTACTTTGGATATGGACATAGCTGTGTTGGTTTCTGGTTTATGTCATCTTGTTTATTAACAGCCAGTTGTTCACCATTTTTGGTTCTCTGTTCAAAGGACTCCCTATAGTGTCTCTTGTAAGGTTGGTCTGGTTTTAACAAATTCCCTAAATTTCTGTTTATCTGGAAATCTCCTAAATTTCACCATCATATATGAGGCCCAGTTTTGCTGGTTATATAATTCTTGATTGGAAGTTTCTCTCTTTCAGGGTTTTATATATACCATTCCATTGCCTTCTCACTTGCATGGTTTCTGCAGAGAAATCAGAACTTACTCTTACTGGTTGTCCTTTGCAAGTAACTTTTTGTTTTTCCCATGCTGTTTTGAGGATTCTTTCTTTGTCTTTGATTTTGATGAGTTTGATGATGATATGTCTTGGTGATTTTCTTTCGGGGTCTACCCTGTTTGGGGTTCGTTGGACTTCCTGAATGGATATATTCTCCTCTTTCATCATATCAGGAAAGTTCTCTTCCAGCAACACTTGGACAGTTTTCTCAGTAGTTTATTTTTCTCTTCCTGGAATTCCAATGACACTTTTGATGGTATCCTACATGATCCTTAGGCTTTCTTCATTTTGTTTTGATCTTTCTTCTGATTGATCCCTTTTCAAAGAAGTATTCAGGTATTTGTCTTCAGTCTTGTTAATTCTGTCTTCCATGGATTCAATTCTGTTCCTTTGCCCTTTCAATGTGTTATCTATTTCTGACAATTTAGTATTAATCTTCTGGATTTCTATCTGCAGATTTTGTATCATTTCTAAATTTTCATTTATTTTGTCATTTTGTTCTTGTGTTTTCTTCCAAATTATTCTAGGTTTTGTCTGTGTTTTCCTGGGGTGTGTTCTGGGTCTGTATCCTGCTCTCTTGTTTTTACCACTTTATCTTGCTTCTTTGTGTGGACTGTGATGTTCTATTGTCTCTGAGACATTGTGACATTGCTGTATTTAGATCTCTGTTAACTGTTCATGAAGAGCAGCAAGGGAGAGTCAGGCTCTTCTTGGTGGTCATTTATCATTGGCCTGTTGGTAGAGAAGGAAGTGGTGGCTCTCAGAAAGTGGAGCTGCATGAGGTGCGGATGTGGTTGTGTCATACGGGTGTGGTTGCTGTCTCCTACTCAGACAAAAACAACAATTGAAAAGCCATCAAAAAAGTAAAAACAAGCAGACAAAAAACACACTGCATAAACACAATCACCAAAAAAGTGAAAAAGAAAAAGGAAAAAACATTCCCACAGTATCTGGGGAGAGGGCAATAAAAGAAAAAAAGGTAGAGTAGGAGAATAATGAAGAAGAAAATGGGAAAAATGCAAAAAGAAAAACAAGGAATGGAGTTAACAACAAGAAAGAATACAGTTGAAAGCAGGAACAGGGAAGAGAGAAAAAGCTGAAAACTAGAGCCTTGGAAGGGAAGAATAAAGAATAATAATAATAAAAAAGGGCAAAAATAATTTTAAAACAAGCAAACTAAAAAAAAAAGGCCAGGCAGGGCACTCAGGCTCCATCTGAGCACACAGACTGGGATGGAATTCCTGTCAGTCCAGAAGGTGGGTGAGAGTCAGGGATGGCTGCATCTTCGTTCACCAAGAGGGTGTGGGGTATTAGAGAAACAAGGGGAAAATGGCACCTTTACAGTCATTGGAATCTGGAATGTCCTTGTGGTTCCCAGCAAGTGGAGTCTAAAGTCCCTGGAGTCTGGGAGAATGCTGTTGGTTTAAATATCCAAAATGGTCAAGCCACTTGTAAACCTTAAAAATGGCTGCACCCTTTGGACAGCAAAAGTCCACAGCTCAGCCTGCCTTCCTCTTCACTGCTTCCCCTTTTATTCACCAGCCACCAGTGCAGTCCTCTGTTCAGCCCCTGGCTAGCAAGGCTGATTTTTAGGTTACTTCTTAGGTCCTACCATCGCTTAGCAGCATCGAAGCTGTCTGTGCCATCAGGATTGCTGCTAGACCACAGCTCTGTTTGTCTCCTTTTTTGGTGTTTGCATGCAAATTCTTCTACTAGTTGGAGTTTAGTCCAGTTCTATATCCTTCCCTGCAAAGCTCAGGGTCCCAGGATTATCTTCTGTATCTGTTAATTGGTACCCCTTTTCTTTGTTGAAGAGGGTCTGTGCAGTCTTTCTGCCTATTCTGCCATCTTACCGGAACTCTCAATTGCTTGGATATCTTATTTAATAGTTTAAACCTTTGCAGTGCCTGAGGAGAATGGGGTGAAATGGAGATTGATTGCATAAAATTTTCAGGAGAAGAATTTATAGATTTTGGTGACGTGTTTGTACATGAGAATAGGAGAAGGAAGAATAGTAGAAAACAGCTCAGGGACTGTGCTTCCCAACTTTTCACATCATGGCACATACAGGAAATACTTGTACAGCAGTTGGGGCCAATGTCCTGTTCCTTAGGACACTTCCTCAGTTTGCCCAACAGTCCAGAGAACTGAGGGGGTTTCTATCTTGGTGCACATTTAACTCATCCCCTGCTTCAGTTGAGAAACTTTGGTAAGGTCTCCAGCTTGGTTTTCTAGATGGTTCTAAATTTAACAATGTGTTAAACTTTGGGTATTCCATGGGACATTGCTTGTTAAGAGCACTTGTTGTTATTGTTATGTGCCGTCGAGTCAGACCTGACTCATAGCGACCCCTCCTTGGGTTTCCGAGGCAGTATCACTACGGAAGTAGATTGCCCCATCTTCCTTCTGAGGAGTGGCTGGTGGGTTTGAACTGCCAGCCTTCTGGTTAGCAGTTAAGTGCCTTAGCTAAGAGCACTAGGGAGTTGGAAATGCAAGACCTGAGCTGGCATTAAAGGAGAAAGGATTTTAGCTGGAGTATCTGTGGCCAGATGGCTTGGAGGTCAAATAAGAAAATAAATGAAGGGTCAACAAACTTTATATAAAGGGCCAAATGGTGTTTTAGGTGTTGTGGGCTGTACAGTCTATGAAACTATTCAACTCTACTGTTGCAGCACAAAAGCAGCCACGGATAATTCATAAATGAACAGACATGGCTCTGTTACAACAAAACTTTGTTAGGTCAGATCTGGTCCACAGGCCATAGAGAAAACAAAAAGTGGCTGGAAACTTAGTATTTACTAAGAACTTACCATTTGCTAGACACTTTACAAATGTTTATAATCCTGAGATGTAGATACTAACCCCATTTACAGTTGGTGAAACCAAGGAGAGTCAAGATTTTAGATAATTTGTCTGAAGGTCACACAGCCTAGTTAATGACTAGCCAGTATTTTAACACTAGGCTCTTTGATTCCAAAGCCCTTATCTTGTTTCCATCTGTGGTAGTTAAGGTTGTGTGTCAGCTTGCCTGGGCCTGGTTGATTCGCTGGGCAGGTGGTGGTAGTTATTCCCCATGATGAGACTGGCAAGCAGTTCCATGTTGGGATCTATCACAAGTAGCTGAGTAGCTGTTTTAGGGATGTGGTCTGCTTCTCATATATAAGCAGCAGCTTTGGGAATGGTCTCTAGCTTATGGTACACTTGAACTCTGAATGTAACCATGTTGTTCAGCAGCTTGCCATGCTCTGCTGACCTTGGGTCTTCAGTGGACTTAAATCCATGGCCTACCGTGTTGTTGGTAACATTGGGACTGTGCCTTTTCACTTGTCAACCTTCGGCTTGTTATCCTCAGCAGCTGTCTGAGTGAAGAAAAGCCTCCAGCTTCAGTGGACCAGGAACAGGAGGCAGAGCTGAAGTCTAAGGTTGAGCGGCTTTCACCCAGCCCCTAGAACCTGGCACTTGGAACTTGGACTTCTAGCCTCCCCAAATTTTAAGAATAAACTCCTGTTTGTTAAAGCCATTCCATTTGTGGTATATTCCTGTCAGAGTGGCACTGGAAGTAACCAAAACACCTCACTTCATTGCTGCCCAGAACAGCAGTTTAGGTCAGATCATTCTCAAAAGGTACAGATGCATAAAAAGGAATGAAGTTCTGATACATTGTACAGTATCAATATACCTTGAAGACATTGTGCTAAGTGAAATAAGCCAGAGAAAAAAGGACAAATACTGTATGACATATCTAATAGACAACAACCAGTTGCTATTGAGTCAGTGGTGAGTCTGTGTGTGTCAGTAGAACTGTGCTCCATAGCACTTTCAGTGGCTGACTTTTGGAAGGGTAAATCACTGGACCTATCTTATGAGGTGCTTTTGGATGGACTCAAACCAGTAACCTTTGTTAGCTGTGAGCATATTAACTGTTTGCATTACCTAAAAACCAAACCAAACTCACTGCCATTGAGTTAGATCCAACTCATACATAGCAGCCCCTCCTTGAGTTTCTGAGGCAATACAACTACAGAAGTAGATTGCCCAATCTTCCTTCCAAGGAGTGGCTGGTGGGTTTGAACCACCAGCCTTCTGGTTAGCAGTAGGAACTCGATATGATATATTTAGAATGGGCTAACTCATGGAGACAGAAGGTAGCATAGAGGTTGCAGGGGTTGGGGAAGGGAGTAATGGGAGAGAGTTACTTTTTAAAGGGTATAGAGTTTCTATTGGAAATGATGAAAGAGCTTTTTTAAAAAGTTATGGATGGCACAGGAGCCTTCAAACTCTGCATTCCCATCACTGTCCGTCACATGACTTTTACTGAAGCAGCATTTTTCCTGCTTGAGTCTTCTGTGACAAATATCACATGACCAACAGGAACACAATCTGAATTCCTCAATGTTGTTATGTGTCATTGAGTCAATTCCAACTCCTCCTGGTAACCCTATAGGGCAGAGTACAACTGGTGCCCGTAGTGTTTCCTACACTCTAACTTTCTGGGAGCATATTGCCAGGTCTTTTCTCTTGGGAAATGCATAACCATTCTGCCACCAGGGCTCCTTCAGTTCCTCAATAAAGAATGTAAAGAGATTCTTCTGTATGTGAAGATGGCTTAGTTACCATGCCTTGGGTGAACTTTTGTTTTTTAAAGAAACTTTGAGTTTTAGAATGATTTTACATTTGTAGAAAAGTTGCAGATGTAGTGCCAAATTTCCATATACCACTACCCAGTTTCCTATGTTATTAACATAGTATGCTAGTACAGTAATACATCTGTCACAATTAATGAACCAATATTTACACATAAATTGAAATCTATGCTTTATTTAAGGAGCCCTGCTCTGGTGGCATAATGCCTAAGGCATATGACTGCTAACCAGAAGGCTGGTGGTTCAAATCCACCAGCCACTCCTCGGAAGGAAGGTTGGGCAATCTACTTCCGTAGAGATACCACCTTGGAAAACCCAAGGAGGGGTTGCTGTGAGTCAAAATCTACTTCATGGCAGTAAATTGGGTTTTTTTGGTTTGGCAGTATAGTGGTTAACGCTCAGCTGCTAACAGAAAGGCAGCATTTCAAACTCACCAGCTGTTCCACAGGAGAAAGATGTGACAGTCTGCTACTGTAAAGATGACAGCCTGAGAAGGCCTGTGAGGCAGGTCCACTCTGTCCTTTAGGGTCACTGTAAGTTGGAATTGATTTGGCAGCACACAACATACATCGTTCAGATTCTTTATACCTTTTTTCCCCTCCCCATCTCTTCCAAGATCCCATCCATGATACCACACTACATTGAATAGTCATATCTCCTTAGGCTCAGCTCCTCTTCAGTGTGACACTTTGTTAAGAGTTTGCATGTTATTTGTGACCCTTGACAGTTTTGTGGAATACTGGTCAGATATAATGATTTCTAGTGGTGTATGGTTAGGAGCTCTGGTAGCATAGTGGCTAAAGCACTTGACTGCTAACCAGAAGGCTGGCGGTTCAAACCCACCAGCCATTCCTCGGAAGGAAGGTTGGGCAATCCTACTTCCGTAGTGATACTGCCTCGGAAACCCAAGGGAGGGGAGGGAGGGGTCGCTATGAGTCGGGGCCGACTCGACGGCACATAACAACAACAACAACAGTGGTGTATGGTTAAGGCATTTTGGCTACTAACCAAAAGGTGGTGGTTCTAACCCACCATCCGCTCCATGGAAGAAAGATGAGGCAGTCTGCTTCTGTAAAAATGTACTGTCTTGAAACCCTATTGGGGTCACTATGAGTCAGAATCAACTTGATGGCAGTGAGTTTGGTTTTTTTTTTTTGAGTTTTGGTCAGGTATGTTGTAGGCTGTCTGTTTTGGTTACCTAGTGCTGCTGTAACAGAAATACCACAAGTGGGATGGCTTGAACAAACAGGAGTTTCTTTTATGATTTTGGAAGCTTTAAGTCCAAGTTCAGAGTGCCAGACTCTAGGGGCTGGGTGAAAGCCCCTCAACCTTGGGCTTCAGCTCTGCCTCTTGCTCCTGACCCACTGGAGCTAGAGGCATTTCTTCACTCAGACAGCTGCTGGCTACTGAGGCTGCAAAGCCCGAGGTTGACAAGTAAAAAGCACAGTCCTGATGTTACCAAACCACACGGCAGACCATTAATTCAAGTCCATTGAAAATCCCAAGGTCAGCAGAGCATGGCAGGCTGCTGAACAAAGACATGCCTGCATGCAGGGTTCAAGTGTGGTATAAGCTAGAGACTGTTGTTCTCCAGGGCTCCTTTTATACAGGAAGCAGACCACATCCCTACAGCAGCTACTCATCTGCTCACAGTAGATTCCACCATGGAGTTGATTACCAGTCTTATCATGGGGAATACTACATCCAGCTGCCCAGCCATTCACCCGTGACCAGCCAAGTTGACATACAAACTGAACTACCACACTGTCCATCAATTGGAATTTGTTTGATGTTTTTCTCATGATTAGACTTCTGTTATGGGTGAAGTACCATTTTCATCACCTTGTCTTGATGGTACGTATTGTCAACGTGATTTATTGTTTATGTTAACTTTGATCCCCTGGCTGGGGGTAGTTATCTGTTGGGTTTCTCCACTATGAAGTTACTCTTTTTCCTGACTACTTTTTTATACTATACTTCCTGGAAAGAAATTACCATTTGCAACCCACACATAAGGGGTCAGGAGTTATGCTGTACCTCTGATGGTGGGTTATCTACATTATTATCTATATTTTTCTGCGAGGGAGATTTGTTTGTTCTCTTCCATTTATCGCTATAGACTCATGGATAGATGAACTTTTGATACTGGACCTTTTCACGACTCAGGGGTTACTTTGATCCTTCTGTCCCACTTGTTGCCTTTTTGACCTGAAGTGAGGCCTGATCAGTTTTACAGGTGCCAGGTTATATCGAAATCAGGTGTTAAGTCCACCTTAAAATGGGATTGAGGAACAGCTAGCTGCCTTAATAGTTTAATTCTTCAGTGTAGACTGTTAACCATGTATGTGTTGCCTGACACCTTAAAGAAAAGGTTTTCCTGGACTTTTTACACCTACGGGGTACACACAGTGATATAGTGATGGCAAAAAATAAACAAAACCCAACACTTTTCTATCAAGGCTAGCTGCTGATTTAGTTTGAAATTAGCATTGAAGCAGCGACACCTTGTGGTAAATGTGGAATCAGCAGTGTATTTTAGGAACAATTTCTGCTCAGTTTTGACTTTTACCTGAGCATGTTGTCTCATAGCTAAAGTACTTTGAGAGAAGAAAAAAATGTTATTAAAGAAGGCTACCATATGACTTTGCCTTTATACTTTTTAAGTTGAGGCATAAAGTTATATATAAACAGGTACACATAACGTACAAAAAATTAATTTCTCGATAGTTATTTCTTTTGACATATTACCTGTTAACTTTTAATGTATATCTTAAGATAAGCACACACCCCCCAACCCATGTTTGCCCAAAACAATTTAATAGCTGAATAGTGAAACAGGTTGTAACTTCTGAAAATGTTTTTCTTTGGCTATAGGCAAGTTGGGGAGTTTTTAAAAATAATTTCATTCTTCTTTGCTTGGGGTGTTTAAGATGTTTTTGCACTCATGCCTAAGATTTTTAAGCATATGTGAAAGTAGCCAGGGAGTCTGCTAATGCCTGCCATGGTGTATGGGAATGAGAGGCAGGTTAGGATTAGCAGCTGTCTCCTGGAATGTTTACATTTATAGGAGTCTCCAGAGCAGATAGAGGTGGGGAGGTTGGTGGAATGATTTAATATGGCCTTGTGGTTGACCTGGTTGACTATTACCAGTTGCTAAGTAGGAGATTAATATGACAGCATGTTATGGTTGGTTTGAAAAAAATTCAAGAAGCAGTCACTTTTTTTGTTGTAATAAATCAGCATGTAATCAGGAAATCTAAATTTAATGTTGTTTACCTTCATGAGATTGAGGTAAGGTAAAACTTCCAGTTGCTTTGACTAATAAAGTTGTGTAAGAACTCGGTCTGTAGCATATTCAATGTGTTGTTGTTGTTGTTGTTGTTATGTGCCGTCGAGTTGGACCTGACTTATAGTGACCCCTCCTTGGGTTTTGGAGGTGGTATCACTATGGAAATAGATTGTACGACCTTCCTAGATTGCATAACCTTCCTTGCGAGGAGTGGCTGGTGGGTTTGAACCGCCAGCCTTCTGGTTAGCAGTCAGGTGCCTTAGGCACTATGCTACCAGAGCTCCTATATGCAATGTAGAAACCATTTTGTTTGTTTTGTACTGATCCTAGGACACCAAGGACACTGCTACTGCTGCTAAGTGGATGACGATGGTCTGGGTCCTTGCAGGGGACAACATTTGTTGTGTCCTGAGGAGATGAGCTATGGCTGTGACTCTTCATCTGACTCCTGTCAGTGATGTCATGGGTTACCTATGTCATCTGTGAGTGCAGTTTGTCCTGTTAAAACTCTAAAGAGATAGTGACTAAGCCCAAAATACCATTTTGCTACTACTGCTCTCTCAGGTTCCTGATGTTTGCAAGTGGTATTTCAGATAATGGAAATCACATGCTTTCAAGTGTGAGCTCATCACTAGAGAGGTCAGAGAAGGACGTTTGCCTCAAGCTCACAAGCCCAACCTTCACTCTGACCTTGCTGTTAGTCTTAGCTGTGACCTATTGTGTTACTCTCAGGGATTGTTAGAGGCCACATATATATGGGGACAGACTACCTCTCTGAATGCGTAGAGCAAGAATGTGGCTGCTCCTAACCTCAGAGACAGTCTGAGACCAGTGTACTTCTTCTCTGTACACATCAGGAGTACAGAGGCATGAGTTTGCTCAGGTACATGGCAATCACAGTGTGCAGGCTTTGAAAGTACATGGAAGGTGATGGAATTCAGATGCGACCTGAAATACATGATTACTAGCCTTCTTGGAAGGAGGACTGGTTGCACAGTGGTTAAAGCAATTGACTGCTAACTAGAAGGTCAGTGATTTGAACCCACCAGCTGCTCCACAGGAGAAAGACGTGGCAGTCCACTTCCATAAAGATAGACAACCTTGGAAACGCTATAAGATCACTATGAGTCAGAATCAAGTCCATGGCAATGGATTAATGTCTTGTTGGAGGTGAGCCTTGCTTGTGTAACGATTAAACCCGAGGCTGCTGACTAAAAAGGCCTGGTGATATGTTCCCATGAAGATTATAGCCTAGGAAACCTTTTTGGGGCAGTTCTACTCTGTCCTATAGGGCTGCTTTGAGTCAATGGCATACAACTACAGCCTCGTTGGTGGATTACGTGGCTGGCACAAATGGTTAAATGCACACCTAACTCAAAGGGGTTTCCATCCCACCCAGAAAGTCCTCAGAAGAAAGGTCTGAAGATCTGCTTCCAAAAGGTCATAGCCATGAAAACGCCATGAAGCACAGTTCTACTCTGGCACACACGGGGTGGCCATGAGTTGGAAGACCCTTATTGCCAGGTAGGGAATGTGGGGGGAAGGGAATGATACAAAGGTAGATAGGGTGATCTTGGAGTAGAGGGATTTCTTTTCCAGCAGTCAATTTCTCCCCTCTAGAGGGGAGAGATTGACTTTTTGCAGTGGGGAGAGAGGAGGCTCCTGGGGACAGGACCATCGTCAAGATGAACCTTTTAATGTTTGAGAGCAGCATTTTGTGCACAGAAGATAAGGGTTTCAGATCACTGTTCAGTGTATGAGAGTTAAAAATATAATAGTTTGCCATAAGCCAGTAAATTCAATTTACAAAGCTCAAGTTTGTAACTTTAACTTAAAATCACACATTTAACATAATGTACTTAAAAAAAAAAAAAAAAAACTTTCAAGTAGGTATCAGAAGGCTAATCAGATACTCCAATATGCCACATTTTAAAAACATTAAAAATTCTTTACCATATAAACCCTGATTGTACCAATAAGAGAAAATTTATTCCCAAACTTAACACAATTATATCACTGCTTTTGGGTTTGACTTACTTTATCAACTCTGTATCTAATTCTAAACCTTATGGGGTTAAAAGACAACCAGTATGACAGATCAACTTAGGCAGGTTGAGGTTAGGGCTAATAATTTATGAATAGTTTGACTTCAAATAAAAAGTGGCTTACAATGGCTTACACAAGATAAAATTTGTTTTTCATAGAAACAGTCCAGATTGGTCCAGGATCTTCGTGATTTGTAGGTGCCATTAGGGAACCGGGTACCTATATTGGTGCATACAGTTTAGCACGAGTTCACCTCATGGTCCAGCATGATTGCTGTCCTACCGGCCAGCATGTCCGCATTCCCTGTCTGAAGAAGAGAGAGAAATGCACAAAAGGGCCTGTCCCATCTCACAGCCTTTAAGAAGTTTTCTTCAAAATCTCACCCAACACTCGCCTCTCCTTGGCTCCCATTACACAGCTACCAAGTAGGCTGGGAAATTCAGTCTTTTGTTCACTTAATGCTTGGTGCTGCTAAAGTATGATTTTCAAAATGCAAAAACATGATTAATGCAAATATAGAAAGACTGTGTCAGTGATTTTATTCAATTCATTAATTAAAGGGGGAACCATATTATGTTCACACTAGTTAAAATAGAATTTTGTTAACACTAGTTAAAAGAGAACTTGGGTTACAGAGATTGATAATTCTCTGCCAGACAAAATGTATTCCGTTGCTATAGTCAGGAGTCATTTACATTGCTATCTATTTCCTGCTGTTTATAGAGTTGCACCCTGGTGGTACAGTGGTCAGTGCTTGGCTGCTAACCAGAAGGTCAGCGGTTTGGACTCACCATGTGCTCCACAGGAGTCTGCTTCTGAAAAGATTTACAGCCTTGGAAACCCTATGGGGCCTACTTGGAAAACCCCACTCTGTCCTGTAGGGTCACTATGAGTCATAATCAAGTAAAAGTCACACAAACCAAACCAGACCTACTGTTGTAGAGTCTCAGCTGGTTCTCTGCTCAGTGTTTCACAAGGCCAACATCAGTTGGTGGCTGGGCAGTGTTTTTTTCTGGAGGCTTAGAGGATAAAACACTTCCAAACTTACTTGAATTGGCATATTTCAGTTCCAAGTAGCTGTAGGACTGAAGTACTCATTTCCTTGCTGGGTGTCAAACAGGGATCACGTTCAAATTGTAGAAGTCTGCCTTTCTTTGTTCGTGGCCCCATCTTCCATTTTCAAAGTCAGCAAAAGGTCAATTCCAGAAGTGGTGAATCCTTCGCATGCTTTGAATTTCTCTGACCTCTCCTTATACTTGATCTCCTCTGCTTGACTCTCCATCTGCCTCCTCTGTTTTTTTAAGATCAGAAGTGATTTACATTGGACCTGTCCAGATGATCCAAAATAATCTCCCAATTTTAAGGTTAATTAATTGGTAACTTTAATTCCATCTGTAAAGTCCCTTGAGAGGAATAGTCAGATTTGTCAGAATAAATAGGTGTCAGGAATCAGCAAGCAGCTAGACACAGGGCCATTTACTTACCAAGCCTAAGGTGCCATTTTGAGGGCCCTAGATTTCTGAGGACCTGATAGATTTGTATACCTGGGTCAGACAGGGGCTGGGGTTCCTCTGTAATAATTCTTATAATCTCCTTATTGCAAATGTCATAAATTTCCAGCCACCTTTATACTAATTAACAAAATCAGTAATTTAACTAAAGAAAGCCCATTCCTAACATCCAGTCTGCTAATTAAAAAAAACCGTGGTGCTGGTGCATGATAAGGACAACTCACTGACTGGCTTGCGGTACCAGTCTCTTGAGTATGGTCTTTTGATTAAAAGCTAGCTAACTACTCTTGGCATGTGTATTCCAGATTAAGACAATTAATTGCTCCTAGGTGAGAGATTAAAGTCAACTGCCATATTTATATCATATTGCTTATGTTGAAATGTCTTCAAATACAATTCAGACGGTATAATAAAGACTCTTAGCCCTCTTGGCTGTGAGCTTCCGGAAGGCTGTCTGTTGTTCTCATTCTTTTTTTTTTTTTTTCTTATTAGGATTTGGGTGAAGATCCACAGAGCAAATTCACCCTTCATACAGCAGTCAACACACACTTTGTCCCATGTCATCGACCAAAATTCACAATGCAGCAGCTCCCCTCCCACTTCCTCCCCACAGCCACCTCCTCCCAGTGTCCATCCCTTCACACTCTTTGAGAGGCCCATTGCCTGCCAACCCCACACACGATCCCGGACACACTCTCCACCCAGACATACACAATTGTCCAGCCTGTTCACCCATCTGCCCGTCCCCACACCCATGCCTGCCCTCACTGACAACTCAGCACCGCATCTACAAAGGGGCTCGCACCTGCTGTCTGCACTGCCCATGTAACTCTCTCCGTCCCTCCCATCCTCAATGCTGCCACACTGGTCACCCACATTTGGCACACTGCCCCTCTCTTCACCCAAATCAATATTTATCTCTATCTATCTAACAGCATTCCCTCCCCTTCCCTCCCATCCCTGGCAACCAACAAAGAAAATGTCCTCCAATATACAAACCTCTCCTTAACTTTCACAATAACGGACTAACACAATATTTGTCCTTTTGTGACTAACTTATTTCGCTCAGCATAATGTCCTCCAAGTTCATCCACGTTATGCGGTGTTCTGCAGATTCT
>NW_006921671.1:6041277-6072897 GCF_000298275.1 Orycteropus afer afer
TTTCACGCAAATTCTTCTGCTAGTTGGGGTTTAGTCCAAATCTGCATCCTTTCCTTCTAGGCTCAGGGGTCCAAGATTATCTTCTGTGTCTGTATTAATTGGTTTCCCTTTTCTTTGTTGAAGAGGGTCTGTGCAATCCTTCTGCCTAGTCCGCCATCTTGCCCCGCCTGTTGTTCTCATTCTTGTGCTTGACATGCAGTGGACGCACAACAGATGTTTGTTGGGTAAATAAAGTGAATCTATGCTCCTGTGCTTTAACATAAAACAACAGTGTATGAAGAGTATCACAGATCAAACAACAGTGGAGAAAGGGGAAAAATTGCACTGCATATTTTGTTGTACTATGATAAGACTTGAAAATCTTTGTTAATATTTATGTTTATAATGCTTTATTGAAAAGGAAGAGCTGTGGTGGTACAGTGGCAAAGGAATTCGAGTGCTAACCAAAAGGTTGGCAGTTTGAACCCACCAGCCGCTCCACTGGAGAAAGATGAGCAATCTCCTTTCTGTAAAGATTTACAGCTTTGGAAACGTAGGGGGCAGTTTTACTCTGTCTTATAGGGTCACTATGAGTCAGAAACAACTCTACAGCAGTGGGTTTACAACTGAGCACCCGAACGCCAATGCACATTTCTGTCCTTAACCTTAAGAGTGACTTGATAATGCATTTTATGAATAAAGGCTGTCAACCCTTCCTTCCCAATGGACTTTGGAAAATAAAGGCATTTGAAATAAATAAAAGGGGGCTTATTAAGTGTGGTGTCAGGTAGTGTTCATATTTCATTCACCATTAGCAGGTGACCTGTTTTTTTTTTCCCTCACCCCTCACTTGCCTTGAGGCATGGAGTCACATTAGTAGTGATAACTCACTTTGCACTGGTGTATTTGCCCTCATCTTTTCACATAAGGCCCAGGCCTTGCAAAAGTGTTTCTGGAAGTTTCTGAAAGTCGCAAGCAAGTATCTGACATATGCTCAGGGAAGCTTCTGCGGCTGGGCAGCCGGTGCACTTCTGTCTGGATACTGTACTCTGCATCCACATTCACCCAAGGCTTTGTGGGATAAGGGGAGTTCAAAAAAACAAGCCCATTGCCATTGAGTTGATTGTGCTCATAGCAACCCCCATTGTGTTTCCAAGGCAGTAAAATTTTATGGAAGTAGATTGTGCCTTACCTTCCTTACACAGAGCAGCTGGTGGGTTTGAACTGCCAGCCTTCTAGTTAGGAGTCAATTGCCTTAAGCAGTGTGCCACCAGTGCTCTTTTAAGGGGAGCTTAGTGCTTCCTTTTATCTTTCCCTGGGTTTGAAATATATCGAGCAGCATTTTAGATCTTTCTTTACAGCACTGCTTTTCATGGGAGAAATCCAAGTAATTGGGGCATTTCATTGTCTGCTTCCTTCTTCCATTAAAATGAATCCTCCCAAAAGGCCCTCACCTCTTGTAGGTTGAGTTTTTGGGCAGCCCATCATTTCACCAGCCCAGCTTCAACTCTAGTTAAGAAAAAAAACTATATTCAAGCCCAGATCCCTGCTACAGAGTGTGCTCCCTTTATGCCTTAAACTTAGTCCACATCTTTCCGGTTCCCAATTCCAAATTACATGTCTCCTCTTTCCTCCCCCAGCACTTTGATTTTTGAAGTACAGACAGGTGGGGGGAGGGTGTCATATTTTGGATGCTCTGTCTAGTATATGTTGCTTTTTAAAATTCAAACCTATGATCTGATAGTTAGCCACGTTTAAGATTTGGATTGGCTATTTAATGACATTTGTTTTAGTGATGAAAGGTATTCCTGACCCCTTTAAAAAAAAAAAAAAATCCTTATACTCATTCCTGTCTTATTTTTCTCATTTTGCTGTGAACATTTCCCACTGTAAAGTGAAAACCCAGACCAGGTAAAATTGACAGGAACCTTTACTGTGAAAGTTCATGATGCTAAAAATCTCTGAAATGATTGATAACAGAAAGTGTCACTTTTCGTAGTCTCCAGATGTGAAAAATGTAAGGTCTGCTTTAAATGCAATAAGTAGCCTGAGGTGTTCTGTGTCCCAAATATTGCTTTCATATATATCTGATTATTTTTAACTGAAATACTCAGAAATGGAAAGTAACCCCTGCCCTTCTCTTTTTCACTGCCTAGAGATAAAGCCCTGTTTGGTTTATTTCTAAAAAGTATTCCTTATTTGGAAATTTCTTAAGTAGCAAAATAGTCAGCTGTGTGACTAAAATGTCAAAAAGGAGTAGAAACTGGCTGCTGGGTATTTGAGAATTTACATAAAGGCAAAATACTGCTGGGGGAGAATGCAGTGTCTTAGAGGTTGTAGCACAGAGTGATTAAGTGGGGGGATTGCCCCCTCTTCCCCAGACACAGGCTTCTCTATGCAGTTAACAGGTAGGCAGGAGTTACGTATTTGCATGTTGTGTATTTAGCACCTGAAAGCTGACACCTATTTAACTTCTATTTGGTATAGTTTGTGTTTCTTTTAACTTTGAAAAGCTATTGTCTTTAACTTTGAGAGCTCCCTACCTCTGTAAGGCATAGAGAATGGGGGAGATTGGAGTAAGGAAAGGAATCTGGGATTTGGAAGAATGGGTTTAATTTGTAATCAAGAACAGTCCCTGCATATCTTAAATTTTGTGAACCAGGCAAGATGACTCACAGCCAAGGCCACCAGACCTTACATCAACTTGGTGGAAGGGGGGTGTGGTCAGTGATGGTTCCTTAGAGGCCCACACATGGCCTCTGCTGTGCATACTCAATAGCCTTGCACCCAGAGTACATCTGTGGTCCCGCCTCAGACCTAGGTCATTAGAACCTCTGCTTCATGGAGATAGCCCTGGTGATGGTTGAACAACACGATGAACATAATTAATGCCACTAAACTGTACTTGTGAAGATTGTTGAAATGTCAGATGTCTTTTTACAGATAGAGTTACCATTTAGAGAAAGAGAGAGAGAGACAGACACACACTGACTCCCTCACTCACTCAGCCTGGGTCAGCTGTCCAGAAGTGATTGGGAGGTCAGGCAGCTATGGTAGAAACAGGTGAGCTTGTTAGGGGAATTGATTTTCAAGCTAATATGGAAAGGTCTTATATATATATTTTTTAATACCCTCTTGCCTTAAAACATAGCTAGTTGTTGGAATACCATGCCGTCTGAGTAATTGTTACATAGTATTACATTTATGTTAGTTTTGGGGAATTAACTGTACAGCACTTGTTTTATGTGAGAGGGAAAATTAGTTTACTTTCAGGTAGCTTGTGCTTAGGTATGTTTTAAACACACACACAAAAACCAGTATTAGAAGGATGCTGGGTAGTAGTTTTTTCTGAGTTAAAGGGATATTGAGGATGGATTTTCTGACTTTGATTTCTATTGATAAGGAATGTTATTACTTCTTTAGGAGAGTTTTTCATAGTGATGGCACAAAAATCCGTGCTCCTGTGGTTCTGTGTATGCCTAGCTGCTCTAGCCACCAGCTGTCCCCTCTGTAGCTGGTGGCTGCTCGGCAGATCACACCACAGATTCTGAACTGAATGTTTCTAGTCTTAGTATCCCTTTCTTGTGTAATGGATGCCACCCCTTCTCACTCTGGAGGGTGTTCTTCCTTTGGTGGGATTCCGTTTTATAGGTTAGAGTCTCCTCCACTGAGTGGTGATCATGGTTTGTATATAAGCACAAGGTGCTGAAAAGGTGATTGAAAGGTGTGTGTGTGTATTTGTATTTGTATTGGGGGAAGGTTTTGCTGTAGTGTGATTGATCAGGGATCCCACCGTTTTTTGGGTCTCCTAACCATGTTTACTTACTGATCTTTATTTCTGGGTAAGCTACCCCAGGGAGAAATCCTCCACTCTCTACCATGGTGTACAGCTTGGCTGTCAGTGTTCACAGCTCACCGAGGGTGGAGGGCAGGGGGTGGGGAGGTGTTTGCATCTGGGGACTCAACAGGCTGCACATAGAAAGTTTTTTCTTAATTCCAGTTTTTCAGTTTAGTACTCAAGAGTTTAGCTGTGATTCTCTAGAGTCTTGTAGTTTAACCTTCCCACAGAATACACTCAGCCTCCAGGGTGGAGGTGGGAGGACATGTTTCCGAGCTTAGAAAAGGACTTGGGTAGGGGGAAAGTCCAACTCTATTCGGTCCACTTAGACCTGTGCTTACAGAGGTTTCTGAGACTTTGCGAGACTGTTGTCGTTAGTTACTGTCGAGTCGGCCTACAACTCATGGGGACTCAGTGCACTAAGCAGTGAAACACTGCCCAGTCCTGCGCCATCCCCATGCTCATCTGCAACTTTGACTGTTGTGACCCATAGGGATTTTGTGGGGCTCTTTTCTGAAGTAGATTGCCCAGCCTTTATTTCTAATTCATCTCAGTCCAGAAGTGCCACTGAAACCTGTTTAGCATCATAACAACATGCAAGCCTCCACTGATCCGTGGGGAGTGGCTGTGCACGAGCATAGGCTGGGAGTTGGACCCTAGTCTCCTGCATAGAAGGTAGGAGTTGGCGCCACTGAACCACCAATGCCTTGTCAAGCCTTGTGTTTTTGTTTTTTTTTTTTTAATTTAAGCCCTCAGCACTAATGTTTTCTGGTTTGCTCAAGCCACTGCTCCTTGGCCATCTGTCTCCTATGTTCGTAAGTTTGCTTCCTTGCCTGTCATTGTCTCCTCTTTCATTGGTCCCTCTTTAATCCCTTTACTACAACTTTAGTGGTGTTTTGAAGGAGTGAAGGCAAACAGGTGGCTGTTCATCTGCTATGTCTAATGGAAATGCACACAAATTCTCTAATGTTGATTGAGGAGAGAAAAAAATAAAACCTGTGATTATAAATTTATCTTGTTGATAGTGTTTCAGGTTTATCTGTGAAAAGCAGTTTAAATTAAAGGATCAAATTGGAGAGCAGTTGTTTATGATCACTTTATAAGGAAGACTGGGCCATCTACTTCTATAGAGATACTGCCTCAGAAACCCAAAGAGGGGTTGCTATGAGTCAGGACTGACTCGATGGCAGTGAGTTTGATTTTTTGATTTTAATAAAAGAGTAGATCAGAGACAAGTGAATAGAACAAAAGATTTGCTGACTGTACACTGAAGGTCTGTAAATGATTGGGTGGTAGAAGGTTCCAGTGCTCTGCCTATTTCTAGGACTACGAGTTTAATCCATATTTCGTAGTTTTGTAAGTGCTGAGTGGTGGCTTAGTGCATGGACTTTGAAACTGCACAGGTAAGAGTTTGGATTACTGCTTTGCCATGTGAGATACCATAAATTGTATAGTCTCAGTTTCCCAACCTAAAAATGGCGGAAATAGTGCTTTTCTCCCAGAGTTTTTAGGATGGAATGAATGAATGTATGTAAGACAAGTGGAAGGAGCTCTGGTGGTACACTGGTTATGCGCATGGCTGCTAACCGAAGGGTGGTGGCTCAAACCTATCCCGAGGCTCAGTGGGAGAAAGGACCTGATGACATGGGAGCAGAGCTCCCATGAAGATGACAGCCCAGAAAACCCTAGTAGGGCAGCTCTCCTTCGTCATTTAGAGTTGCTTTGAGTCAGAATTGACTTGGCACCATACAACAGCTAGACAACTAGTGTGCCCATTAAGTACATGTTTTGTTTTATTTATTTTTTTCACTTTGGTATATTCTAAGGTTCATTTCATATCTGACATTATTGTTTAATGTGATCCTACTAAGCCTGGGAACCAGACTGCCCTAGTCTCTCTGCGCTCATGGATTTTCTCCTCATAGCAGGAAATCGCTCATCATTTAGCTCCAGGACATGCTAGCCCATGTGTTCTGTTTTGATTGAGATCTTTCAGCTGTGCCTGGACTACCTCTAGCCTAGATAACTGCTATAGCCTGCAAGCTAACCTGCCTCCAGGCTCCCCCTTATTTTCCCTACCCTGCACACTGTGATCAGATTGGTCTTGCTGAAATGTATATTCAATGCTACTGCTCCACTTAGAAATCTTTAGTGGCTTTCCTTTGCCAACGGTGAGTGAATTCTTTGTTAATTTTTGCCACCATTTTAGGGGTGGTTAATGATAATAATAATCTCGGAAGGAAGGTTGGGCAATCCTACTTCCGTAGTGATACTGCCTCGGAAACCCAAGGAGGGGTCGCTATGAGTCGGGGCCGACTCGACGGCACATAACAACAACAACAAATGATAATAATAATGAAGATTTATGGAATGTTTATTAACCCATGGGGTAGGTACTCTGGTCATTATCATAATTTAAACTTGGAAACTTAGGCTGAAGCAGGTTGAATAACTGGCCCAAGATCTCCCAGTTAAAGTGGAGGGAGGAGGGGTAATATTTAACTTGGGTTTGCCTGGCTTCAGAGACCATCCTCTTAACAGCATCAGTGTTGAGTAAAATTTCTTATAGTTAATGGTTGGCTTCTGAATAGAATATAGTTACAGACGATTAAATACAGACTTTTAAATGGATGGGCATTGATGCTGTCCAAGGGCCCTGGGTGGTGACATACCAGTCATTCTTAATAACCATTGTACATTCATGTGAAATAGCTCACACTTTAAAAAATACTTAACTATTAGAGAATATTTTGGGAGAGTGTTGTATGTGTAGGGTAGCTTGGAAGCAAATCTTGGAGATTTGCCATTACTGTACCCTGAAGGAAGTTCTGGTGGCATAGTGCCTGATGCATTTGACTGCTAACCAGAAGGCTGGCAGTTCAAGCCCACAGCCTCTCTGTGAAAGGACGATGAAGCAATCTACTTCTGTAAAGATTTACTGCCTTGGAAACCCAATGGAAGTCACTGTGAGTCAGAATCAGCTTGATGGCAGTGAGTATACCCTGAAGAGTTACAGTGAACAGAAACTTAGAGGTATCTCTTGGGCGGTGGTATGGCTGCTTGTTGGGGTGGTTTAGGATCTTTGGACAATGATAACAAAGGGCTTTTCCCCCTTGGATTGGAAGCAAGCCAGTGATCCATTTTACTGTAAGAAATAGGTAGGTGGGAAACCAGAAGTGTAGACAGGTTCTTGTATTTGTCCTGGTTCTATTTCTGTCTGCCCAATTCAGATCTTCCTTCTATCTCTTCCACAGCAAATACTTACATCTCCCCCACCGCCAAGCTTCTGCCATGCATATTCCTGTCGTTACTATGTATATTTTCAGTAAAATATGAATCATTCTCTGTATACTGTTGTCACAGTCTACATTTTCCGCTTAAATTGTGGAATATCCTTTTATCCCTGTAATCATTCTATTTTAACTTACAAAAAAAAAAATCCCTATCTGGCAAGGTTAAGTAAGTTATAAAAACATCCATATGATTAAATACTACAAATGCTCTTATTTGTAAAGTTCAATAAGCTTCTTTGATAATGTAGCATATTTTAAGATATAGTTCGTTATAACTGACTGAGAATTGGACAGTTTTTTTTTTTTTTTAAATAGAAGTGTAGATACTTTTGTGGTAAACCTATAGATGGCAGCATCACTCACTATAAAGTGTAATTTAAACAGAATTTCTCAGACACATGAGATGTTTGAGAGAATAATGCTCGGAGTCCACCAAACTCACTCCTTTATTGTGTGATGTATTGAGCTCAGACGCCAGCGATTAGTATAGCTCAGGGCCGAGGTGGGGAGAGCTGTGAACCCCTGCCTGGCACTATTTCTGCCACTTGTTCTTTTACTGATGTGGAATGTGTCCTGTCTCTGTGGCCTTATTATAAAGCTCACTTTAAGCATAAGGCAACCAAGTGGGTGATTTTGGACTGTAATGTAATGCGACGTGTGAAAGGAACAGACAGCATGTGTAGTCTTGTTCTAAAAATTTTA
The DNA here is from genome assembly GCF_000298275.1 of Orycteropus afer afer. Taxonomy (NCBI): domain Eukaryota; kingdom Metazoa; phylum Chordata; class Mammalia; order Tubulidentata; family Orycteropodidae; genus Orycteropus; species Orycteropus afer. The sequence continues at coordinate 6,049,090 of NW_006921671.1, forward strand.
TTGAGATGCAATTCACATACCATACGGTTCACCCATTTAACAAGTACAGTTCTGTGGATTGTGGTATATTCAGAGGTTATATGTGATTGTCACCACAATGGACTTTTAGGACATTTTCGTCACCTCTAAAAACTCTTTGCCTCTTAACCACCACCTCCAACTCTCCATCTTACAAACCAGCAAGCCCCTGGCAACCACTAATCTACTTTCTGTCTCTTGAGATTTGCCTGTTCTGGACCTTTCATATGAATGGGATCATAAAATACGTGTTTTTTTTTTTTTTTTTTAAATGACTGGCTTCTTTTACTTACCATGATGTTCTTAAAGTTCATCCATGTTGCAGCATGATTCAGTATTTCATTCCTTTTTACTGCCCAGTATATTCCATTGTTCTGTTGTCATGAAGACACTTGGCTGTTATGAATAATGCTGCTATGAATGTTTGTGCATAAGTTCTTGTATGAATATATGTTTTATATAGGAGTGAAATTGCTGGGTCACTTGGTAACTATATATGTAACCTTTCGAAGAACTGCCAATTAATTTTATATTCGAACCACTAGTGTGTGAGAGTTCCACACAGTCTTACTAGAAATTTCAGATTTGTTAATGATGAATGGGTGGAAGTTGGGGGGAGGAATGGAAGATAAGACCCTGAGTTTCCCTTGTGTTCCTGAATTCCCTGTTGGACTAGCTGATAGGCCTTTTTGAAGGCATCTATATGAGCTGCCAAGAAAGCAACTGTCTTCTCTGCCCCACACAATGACTGTGCGTCACCAGTCTGATAAAATGCCTCTGTTAAATGGCTGCTCGGAGCGTGTTGATATTACAGGCTGGCTGTTTGTAATTCTTGCCTCCTGACTTTGGAGATACCAAGCAATCAAACAGTCTTTGTCTCAGAGAAAAATTCTGAATAAAGAACCCACAACCACAAGCTGCCCAGGTTTGAACATGTCAAAATTACCTACTAGATATACACTGAAGACGGCTGCAGAGACTTCACAGCAAAAGAGCACCTTTTGTTTTTGTCAGAGTTTACATTCTCAAGACTGAACTGACCCTTTTTCTTCTTTGGCAGCCCAGACTGGACATTCCCGCATCTGTACTGAAATGACTCTGTGTGTGTGAGAGAGAGAGAGAGTGTGTGTGTGTGTGTGTGTGTGTGTGAGAGAGAGAGTGTGTGCGTTTGTTTCAAGGGAGGGGAAGGGGCCGGCTCTTCCTTTAGGCATATTTGGGTCCTGGTAAGGACACACACTGTACATTTTGAAGCTTTGTTTGCATCTGGAAAAAATTAGACACACAAAATCTTTCCCACTGCAGGTCCTGTCAGGAAGCCTAAGTATGTGGAAAGCCCCAGAGTGCCTGGAGATGCAGTTATAATCCCGTTCAGAGAAGTGTCCAAGCCAACAGAGCCCAATGAGAATGGTAAGAATGTTTTCTGTGATTTCCCCTTGCCCCCCCTTAAAGATTTCATATAATGGCACTCACCATTTCAGAGTGAAACTTGAGTGCCGCTTATAGGGATGCTTTTGCTGAACTGAATGTATTTGGGTTGGTTGTTGTTGATTTTTTTTTGGTTTGGTTTGGTTTGGGCAATTACAGAGATCTGTTCAGCTAATGCAAATTTTTGGAATTAGATACCCAGTGTAGGAATAGTTGAGTGGGTGCATATACATCGTTGAAAGGTTGAATCTTATTTCCTCTGAGTTTTGACACATTCAAAACTGAGGGATATGAAAAGCCAGCCAGCATATGTTTCTAAGACTTTTTGTTTCATTTTCATATTCCACTCTTTTTGAATTTTCAACAAGTTTTGCCTGTAAAACTGAAACTGGATTAAGCTTATAAAACTAGCTTTCTTAAAAGCATTTGGTAACTTTTGAAAGTTTCTTATTTTTAACATAGAAATTTTTTCTTTGGGGGGAGGGACATTTAAGATATAGGGACCCTTTGCCTCTTACCTAAATTCAAATTGATTGAAACCTTTTAATGAAGAATACCTATTTTGCTTTTACAATATCTGAAATATGTAGAGCAGACATTATGAACTGGTAGCATTTCATAGATGATATGAATAGATCTTTCATTTTTATTGTTTTTAGTGAATTCAAGAATTCACCTGTTCATTTCTTTCTAGGCAGTCCTCAGCTCACAAATGCTATATGGCCTTGTAATTTGGGTGTTTTGAACTTGCATCCTATTTTTCTGTAGAAACATGTGGTTGGGAATTCTGGCTTTTGTAGAGAAGTCTAATTTATTTCACGGTAGACAAAAGTTTATGAAGTCATTCAGTGAAAGAGAATTTAGGAAACTCATCCTCATCGCCACTTTGGAATACCTATCTCCCTCTCCTTCTCTGCTGGTGGTTGGAGGGGGGCAGCTTCTTTTATGTTCCAGTCTCTGTGGGTAGATTTTGTGTTTCTGGTTTGAAGTAAGACTTGGGAGGAAAATGGAGTAGGAGTAATTCTGAAAATAATGCTGAAAATGAGCTGAGAGGAGGAATTGGAAGAAGCTGAAAACCTGGAAGAGATGGGGCCAGGTGCTGAGAATTCTACTGTAGGCATCTTGGTATGAGGAATTCCACCCTTTTCCTCTCATTAGAGCTTTAATTGTTTGGTTTATGTAAGAGATTCACACAGAAAGGATTTCTGCTAAGTAGGAGATAGGGTGCCAGGTACATGGGGTGGTAAGGAAAAGAGAATCCTCAGTGGTGTTTGCTTAGGACAGCCATTCGCTAATATACAAGCCCCTCTCTGTTGTGAAATTTAATGTGTACAGGGTGTGTCTAGGCCTCTCTGTCCTCTTTCATTTTTATTCTGGATGTTGAAAGGAAAATAAACACCCTTTTCTCTATAAGTGAGTATCAGTTATATAATTTACAGAGCTGTCACCTTCAAAAGGTTAAGCTCACACCTCCCCACCTATTCCCCAAAGCCTTTCAAGTCCTAGTTAGTTCTGCTCTGATGTTTGGCCTAGACTCCATGCCCCCTGGCTGAGAGTAGGCGTATTGTTGAGGTTCTGTATAGGACTTAGACTCTCCCAGGGGTTGAGAAATTTAGGATTTTTATTGAGTGAAAACAAGAAAGTTATAAATAGTTGCCACTGTGGCAGACTTTCTCCCCTTGCCCAAGGCAGAATTGGCCATTTTTCTTGGAGGTGTGTTATCTTTATGATTTGGTGCTCTACCCCACTTGCTCCCCCCACCAAAAAAACTGAACCAAACCAGCCAGTTGCCTTCTACTCAATCACAACTACTAGTCACCCCACGTGTGTCAGAGTAGAACTCTACTCCACAGGGTTTTCAATGGCTATGGTCTTTTGGAAGTAGATCCACCAGGCTTTTCTTCGAGGGTACCTCTGGGTGGATTTAAACCACCAACCTTTCAGTTAGTAGCCTGGTGCTCAACTGTTGGCCCCACCCAGAGCTAAACTCAAGTGCAGTGATTGGTGTTGCTGGAGTAGCCTGGAGTTTGCTTGTACATTTACTCCTGAGACCTGAGTGCTCTGAGTGGGTATGTCTTCATGTGGACTGAAATTATGACATACTTGGACTGTGAATACAAGAGCAGAGGCTTCTATTTTGCCCAGAAGTAAGAAGCAGAGTGTGTTTTCATTTCTTAGGTTTATTTTTTTAGATGCTCAGGAAAGGGACATAGCTCATGTTTATGGGCACATGGTCACATGTGAAAATAACCATGATGTAGGTAAAAGTCCCACAGAGTTATATTTGTGTTGGTTGACGAAGAGGTGGTTGCCTAACACAATTGAACTTGACAATTAGTAAAGGGTGGTGTGTTTTGTAATCTCTATGGGATCCTTTAAGTTTCAGTGGGGTTAATTAAGTCTGCCATATTAAAAGTATATTTTGTGTCCAGGTTATTGAACCTAAAGGGGAAGCTAGAGTTAAATAAAACAAATAATTGAGTTTGAGTGTTAACCCAAGCAAGTGTAGATACATGATTAAGACAAACTCTTATTTCTAGGGTTTCATATCAACATCATCACATAAGTTTTAATTTAAAATTTGATATTTTGCTTTCCCTAAATGACAGGCACTTTTAAGTCTCTAATTATCTTGGGGGCTGTCAGTAATAGAATTTCAGAATTCGCTAGACTAATAAACTCTATTGAAAACAGTTCCTCTGAATTGCTTCTGAAATTTCATGTGGACTTGTGAAATACCAAGTACTTTATTTTTAAATGTTTGAAAAACTTTTTCCCAGACTAAGCTGCCTCACTTTTGCTTTTGTGAATGTGTAGCTCCACCTATTGTTGATTCTTAACTCTCTATTTGAAATTCAAATCAAAGTAAAACAAAATCATTTTTAAATTTTTTAAAATTAATTTATAAATAATTGTATTTATGTATACTTTGTATACTTAAGCCATGGGGAGTGGGTGAGAGGCCATAGGACAGGTGAAAATCTTTGTTGTAAGCAACGACTCTGTTTAGTTATGTGTGAATTTGCCTAGGGACACCTTTAGGAAAAGATACATTCCACATTATTCGATATTTGCCGGTGTTTTTTAGAATAGCATTTTCTAATTTTCTACTCTGAGGGAAAAAAGATTAAATGAGATCCTCAAAATACAAATCCCTTTTATTTCTATCAAATGGTCATAACAAGCTATATATACTATAAAATAGACCATTCACATAAAAGGCTCCTGTTGCTTAACCAACATACTGTTTGTTGTTGTTGTTGTTATGTGCCATCGAGTGAGACCCGACTCATAGTGACCCCTCCTTGGGTTTCTGAGGCAGTATCACTAGGTAGAAAAAATCCACTCACATGCATAACCCTTTGCCTTACAGGGTTGGGGGAACTAGGTAAATTAGAAGGGATTGCTGTGAATTATAATAGGGTTCATAGCTGTATTTCTTTGAAATAGGGGCAATCATAATCCATTTAGGTTTGCATTAATGTATCATCTACCTGAGCAACCATTGATGGGTACAAATGAAGAAATTTTAGCCTTATGAGTGAGTCATTGTCTGGTGAAGACATTCTCAAAATATGATATTCTGGCTGTCTGGTTAGCTATTAAAACTAACACATATGAAATAAGAGAATAATTAAATGTAAAAACTGTCTTTGGGAAGAGGAGTATTTGCTAGCTGTATTTTATTATCTTTTTTTCTTTATTAGACATTAAAAAGAATATAAAAGAGATAAAAATGATTGACACCTGTCTGCCCATTATGGTGTTTAAGAAATAAAACATAACAATGTATTTTTCCCTGATAATACCTTCCCTAAGAGGTGACCTCAATCCTGCTTTTGGGAACATCTTTTAACTTTCAGCTTCTTAAAATGATGATACACCATTTGATTTTTAAAAGTTGAGAAAGGTTGGAAGTAAAGTAGGGGGAACGTATGTGGTGGAAGAAGGCTATGGGCAAGGTACCCATTCATTGTGCGGTTACTTGAGTATATTGTTAATTAGTGGTTTATCTGGCAATGGGGTGTAGGTGGGAATTGGGTAGGAAAGAGACTAAAATCAGAGAGAATGGTTAGAAAATGATTTCAGTAGTTCATGTGAGAGAAAGGTTTCAAAATAGAACAAGGTCAGATAAGGGAAGATGAGAGATTATGGTGAGGGATGTATGATGTATGTGAGTGTGATTGAGTTTGTTTACTTTTAATAAAGTTGAATTTAACACTTTATAGATATAAAGGGCAAAGGTCATAGATTTAAGGCAAAGGTTCTCAAAGTGTGGGCTGTGGATTCCTAAGTAGTCCCCAAGACCCTTCATGAGGTCAGATTCTTTTCATAATAATACTAAGAAGTTACTTCCATTATTTCTGTGTTGACATTGCACTGACGGTGCAAAAGCAACTGTGGGTAAAACTGCTAGTATTCAGTACACGTCGAGGCAGGGGTAGCATCTCTACCTAATGGTCATTGTATGCTTCATAGAATACACACTCATGCTCAAAAGTAAGAACTTACCACAGAATGTCCTTGAAGAAGTACTAAAAATAATGAATAGTAAATTTTGACCCTTGAGTATCCACCTTTTCAGAATTTTGTGTGATGGAGTAGGACTCTGCATGGAGTACATCTGCATGCTGAAGTATGATGGTTGTCTCAAGGGAAGCACTTGGGAGAGTGTGTGAGTTGCAAACTGAATTAGCCATGGACATCATTTTCACTTGACAGAATGACTTGGATTATTCACAGTTGGGTATTTGGCACACATATTTTTCTTCTTCATTTTTTCCAGAGGAACAAAATGAGTCTATTGCTTCAGTTTAAAACAAAAACCGGAAAGTATTTGTTGCCAGTGATAAAATTTAACCTTTCAAGAGAATATTAGATTTTTGAAAAAATGACGTCTGTCACATTGAGTTTTTGATAATTTCTCTAGATTTTTCAATTGAGATCTCTGGTGATATTAACGAATATGAAATTTTGATATCATATAATGTGTCAGCATTTGAAAGATCTGCAAAACCATTGTTTTTCAGATGACCCAATGTATGATGTTATGAAATCTTGCATAGGTAAAAAATACATTCAAAATACAAGATACATCATTGGTTTTCATTGTGGCAATAAAAAGTTCATTGATAATGGTTTCAGATTCAACTTTGGAAGTAATTTTTATGAAATTACTTGTCAGGTTTTGGTGAGTTATCAAAGAAGAGTATCTGCAATTAAGTGAAAAGACTCCACTCTTTCCCAACTATCTATTTGTCTGAGGCTGCTCAGACTTTTTTTTCCACATACTTAAATCAAAAGAACATATTGAATATAGAGAATACAGAAGTAAATAGGAGAGTTTTGTTATCAGCATTTGGAGATCTACAAAAGTGTAAAATAATGCCATTTCCTGACTTTTAAAGTTGAAAATATAATTATTTTTCATTAAAAATGTTACTTGCCAGCATGTAGTGTTTTATTATTCTTAAATGAATATATAATATTTTTTAAAAATTGCAGTTTTAACTTTTAGTACAGTAAATATTCATAGATACATAACCTACCTAAACCAAATGTCTTTCAAGTCCTTGCTAATTTTTGGAGGAGTGGATTCTGAAACCAAAAGTTTGAGAACTGCTTGCTTAGAGGAAGCAGAAGAGGGAAAGATAATAGCAATAGAGATGAGAAAATTGATCAAGAGCTGTGAGAGGTATCTAAAGTGGAAGAGGTGAGGCTTAAGAGCTAAGTGGTGGTAAGATTGAATAGAAAAAGGCTATTTCTGGAGACATTTTGAAAGAAAAAAATGGAAAGGCTTGGTGGCATTTTCAGTATGAGTGAATGAGATGAACAGTGTGAAAATAACTTGTTGTTTGAGGTGTTGCAGACAGAAGCAGGGCAGACTTATGGATAGATGCTCCTCTGTAAATGGTATCTTTGGAGATTCAAAGAGAAGGGAATGGTGGAGGAGAAGCTGTAGCCAGGAAGAAACGAAAAAATGCTTGTAAATAGAAGTCAAGGAAACAAGATGTTAGGCAAGAAACAGGTCATGGATAGGTAGAGGCAGGGGAAGGGCCTGTCTCTCTTGACAGATGTGAGAAGTACTGTTGTAGAGACTGATACTAAATCAGTTGTTTGGGGTGTTATAGTGAGTGACTGGTGAAACACTGTTAGCAATGTCCATTGCTCCTTAAAGTTTGAGGAAGATGAGGGTGGAGAAAGGGCCTTTGTGAATGGAATGGTCATTGGTAATCAGAGAATCTCCATGGTTCCAGTAGAGTCTGGTTTTAGGAGAGGAAGATGAAAACAGTAAGTACAGGCCAAATGGAAACACTCGGTTGATAATCAGAAGAAGGGAATTTTTGTCTTGTAGAAATAATGAGTTCAGAAAAAGTGATACAAGGCAGAAAAATTAGAAGCAGAAAGCTGTTATTTTAGGTAAGAGATTATAAGCATATTGAATGTACATATGAACCTATGAGAATCAGAACATGAAATGCAAGTCAGGAAGTGTAGACTCTTGGTGTTAAAAGTGACACAAATAATGACTTTGATAAAACGTTTGTGTTTATGTTGTTGTTGTTTTGTGCTGTCAAGTCGGACCCGACTCATAGGGACCCCTCCTTGGGTTTCCAAGGCAGTATCACTAGGAAGTAGATTGCCCCATCTTCTTCCGAGGAGTGGCTGGTGAGTTTGAACCGCCAGCCTTCTGGTTAGCAGTCAGGTGCCTCAGGCACTACGCTACCAGAGCTCCTTTGTGTTTATAAGGTGTTTCACAAACATCATCGTTGCAGCGCCTTACCAATACCTGTAAGAAGTATGGATTCTGACCACTTCATAATGAGGGAGTTGAGATTCAGGGAGGTCCAAAAGTGTAAGAGGTCCCGAACAGCTATAGTGTGGAGAACATTCTTTCTTCAGAGACTGTAGGTAAGATGAGAGGATGATTATTAGGGCACCAGTATATGTGACATTAAGGCGGCAACAATTGGGAGAGCTGGTTATTTTATGGACTGTAGTCATTGCTTAAGGAGCTCTGGTGACATAGTGCCTAAGGCATTTGAATGCTAACTAGAAGGTTGGTGCTTCAAACCCACCAGCCATTCCATAGAAGGAAGACTAGGCAGTCTACTTGCGTAAAGATTTACTGCCTCGGGAACCCAAAGGGGGTTGCTGTGAGTCGGAATCGACTCAATGGCAGTAAGTTTAGTCAGTGCTTATGCCCCAAACATCCAACAGGCTCTGAAGTGCTAAAAGGGGGCAGGAAGAAAGTGATCCAAGAAAAATTCCCTTTACCTTTCTCTACACGATTAACCTTCCACAATGGGGGATATACTGGGGACTCCCTGAAAACATTGTTGGGAGGAGTGGCACACTCTACCTGCCTAGTGTATTCCTAGGGAGTGTGAGGCCAGGAACTTTCTCAACTATAAATAGAGCCATCATAAATTCTTGGGATTTTTAAATGTGTGCTATATAAAGTGTAGGTAAGAGATGAAGTCTGTCTTCAATCCAACTCCATCCCCACTGAAAGTAGGCCGTCTGTTTAGAGTGTCCATTAGAATTTCATTTGAAGTGCAATTTGGAGTGATCATTAGCACAAAGAAAATTGTATCTGGCTATTAAAATCTCAATATTTAGTGAGTGACGATGGAAATAGAAACACATTTCCATTTCACAGTAATGTGTCAGTGTGAGTACCCAGGTATCACCTCTCTCCCAAAATGGTGCTGTCACACTTCACCCAGGATTCCTTCTGCTAGAATGAAAAGTTGAGTGAGAGAAGGCTCTGTGTAGTAGGGAAGGAAGGATATTGATGACTTAAAGTGAATTAAGGAATCAGAGTGAAGGGGACATTCTAAGGTGAAGGTAGCTGGGATGATATTTTACAAGAGGGAATGACATGAAAAGATAGTTGTAAAACCTTAAAAAGAAATAGAATTGCAACAGCTTAATGGATTCAAAAACTGAAATAATGTTTGCTACAATGCCTAGGGGATACTTAGTTTCTGTTAAGGGTGATGAAAAGTTCAGAAGTAGTGATGGTTGAATCACATTATGGACATATTTCATTATCACTGAACTTGTTTTGTTACCTATATATTTACCACCACAACAAAAAAGACCATTTGCTCATTAATCCAAAAGCTGGGACAGAGTTTGGAAATTTGAGAGCAGCAGGTCCAGGTTGAATAGTTAGTTAGGACAGTTAATGATGACTTTGAGTATGTTTTCAATTCGGCCACTAAACATGGAATTTGCCCTGCTCTCCAATTTCTCTAAAGGGGGCAATTTTAGATAACTAGTTGGCTTTGGATTTTTGTTTTGTGTGTTTAAGAGAAAGCTCTACAGAACTTGGAGTGTCTGCAGATGCAGTGTGGAGGCAGCAGCGACTTTGCTGGGGATGCCGACCACACAGTGCCCACACCGAGTGCCAGGCAGGCCTCTGTGCAGCCTTGTTTGTTGTCAGAGTAAATTTGGTGTCAGCCAAGCTTGTGCAGCTGCTCTCTGCCTCCACAACAGCTGCCAACTGGGAGTAATTTCTGGCTCTTTCCCCAGAGTGTTTCAGGTTGAACCAGAAGCTAGACATTCTGGGGCATGGGCACAATTGGGTAGCAGGATAGAGATTGTTTCGAAAGGAAAAGGGGGTGTGGAGAAGAGAAACTGTTGAGTTCTGCCCACTCACCTACTTCTTCCCTTTCCCATCTGCATCCTGTTCTCTCCCTGTAGTCAAGCTGCCACCCAAGATAAAGCAGCTGCCCTGCCTGAGCCTGAGTAGGGCTTGGGGCAAGGGAGGGGACAAGGGGTGAAGGGAGGGTGGGTACCGATCCTGTTCTGAAGTGGTTCAGCCCCAGCCCATGGGCGTGCCTGGGCTGTGCTGATTTGGTTTGGTTCTTGCCTTCCTTTCCCAAATGCCCATGTACCTTGAGAATCAAAATGTGGTTTGAGGTCCCCGATGGGAAAGATCCTTCTGTAGAGTAGCTTTGAGGGTATGGTTGACCTGCCCTGGGATCTCCCTTTACCCTTGCTGGCTTGGGGCCAGTGCCCATTCATGTTCTGATATAACTCACACAATCCAAACATCAGGGCTCTCATCCTAGAACAATCAGGTCTTTCCCCTGCAGTTTCTAGAGCAACTAAAAACCATCCAAGCTGGGAAACGGCTCTTCCAAACATCGGGAGCTTCTGAGAGCAAGTGAGGGCGCTTTTACTTCCTTGAAGGTAATGCTGCCCTCCTGACGGCATGACTTAGCAAAACTGAACTGTGAGTGAGGATAGTACAGATGGACTTCATAGCCCTGCTTGTTTTGATTTTCGGGGATCCTAACAAAAGACAAAATAAGCATTGAATTTAGTTGGTGATATTGTAGCTCCAAGGTAGTAACATCACTGTTGTTGTTACTCATTCCTCATTTTATTTTTCTATGACTCTTATCTGTTGTCTGCACATTTCCACAACTAGGAAAGATATGTCCATGTGTGTTTGTATTTAGGCACCTCTAGGTGATTAACAAAAAAAGAACAAACCATTAAAACAAAGATTTCATGTTGGTCTTACGTTGTTAACTTCTGTAGCACAATTTTATATCATTCCCTAAAGGATGCTAACTTAAAGGTAAGAGAGGTGTTAGAATGGTGTGGCTATCGTTTTATTTGTCAAGCATAATTAAGTACCCTTAGGCTTTCAGATACAAGGTTAATCTACAGTTCAACATTTGAATCAAATCCAGCATACACACACAAAATTAAAGCCCAAAACCCAGATAACCAAACTGAGAGGAAGCCTGAGAAAGGAAAGGCTGAAAGCATGTCTGTGACTTTCCTGTCAAATCCTCCCTGGGATCATACTGAGAATACAGCCCAATTTTTCTGCCCCTCTTCATGGAAAACAGTGTCTTGCAGGATCCTGTCTCTTAGGACATGAGTCCCTGGTCAGTGCAAACAACTAGCTGTTAACTGAAAGATTGGAGGTTCAAGGCCGCTTGGGAGGCCTCGGTGTGAAGGCCTAGCGATCTGCTTCCACTGACTCGGCCGTTTAGAGCCCTGTGGAGCACGGATCCCCTCTGACAGACGGAGCTGCCATGAGTTGAAATGGTCTTAACAGTTAACTGCTTATCTCTTAGGACGTGTGAGACTGGGATTTTACATTTATATTTCAATGTAGATTGTCCATGAATGACCCTTGAGTTACAATCCTGGTTTTTACTTTCACTGCTCTGGGATGAGAGCAAGAGGTTTTCTACCAAGGTAGTCATGCTCCTGTATTGTTTAATGAGAGCTTGGATTTCAGTCTCAGCCCAGCATCTAAACGGTCTGGATTTCTGCCATCATGCCATTTGGGTTTTACTTTATTTCAATCTTCTGTGGATATTGACCACAGGGTTCTTTAAGGGTAAGATGAAGGGTAGGTATTTTTCTACTCTTTGTGTCTGATGTACTTGTTTTTTATGTGACTTGGAAATAGGAATTGCCACCAGATAATGGCACTGTACTTTACTGGGTCAGGTCAAATAGTTCACCCTTTGCACTTGGAAGTTCTGTTTTTCTGTTTTCTTAGCCTGACACAGCCTCTTAATTAGAATGTGCTGCTAGAGGACAGGGAGCATTGTGTCAAACTTTGTTCATTTTATAAAGAATAATCATAGGCACCAGACAAGTAGCTGTAGTGCCTGCTTATGCAGATGTGGTACTGAAATCCCCCAAAGGGGTACCTTTATTATTTTCTTTCTTTGTTCCAGAAGCAAAGGCCGATAATGAACCGAGCTGCTCACCAGCAACTCAAGAACTGTTGACAAGGCTGGGATTTTTACTGGGAGAAGGGATCCCGAGTGCCACACACATAACCATTGAAGAAAAAAATGAAACCATGGTAATGTCTGAGGGAGAGGCTGCATTTCTTAATTGCCCAGAGTATGAATGAAGTACTAACCTTCTTCTTTCCCTTCTTGAGTAGGGAAAGTCATTGTTTGGACTCACTGAACTTAGATGAGTTCTGGGCTGTTGTGTATTGATATTTATTTCAACAACTTGTTTCTGGATTTTGGAATTGGGAAGGAGGAGAGAAGCAGAAAGGGGCAGAACTTAAGAAAATGTCCAAGTTCACTGTGTCACTACCTAGTCACTACATGGAGAGTAGTGGTTAAATGAATTAAAGCGGCTAAAAGAATTCCTTAGTAATGATGCTACCTTTATAGCACCATTCTTTTCATCTGGCTGCTTTGGTATGTGCTTTCTCATGCTTTTTTTAGCTGTTGAAATTTTGGAGGGTCAGTGGGGTGAGGAGAGATTTATAGGAGACGAGACAGATGATCAAATGCTTCATCATTCGGGAGAGCATTCCCCCAGCCTAGGGTACAGCAATGTGGCCCACACCAGCATCTTCGCAGGTGTGTGCATTTGAATAGCAACAAGAGGCTGGCATATCTGCCCTGGGAGGGTCTCTGCGAGGGTGCCCTGCACTGGTCTGGATTACAGTGGCCACCAGTCTGCTACCCCTGACCGCAGAGCTCATAAATCTTTAGGAATTGAATCAAGTTGCAGTGCTCATGACACATTACCAAAACAGAGTTCCCAGGTTTTCCGTTCAGAGGTCAAATAACCTGTTTGTCTTCTATAGACTTTAAATGAAAGGAAGTCTGCATGTTTGCCATTTCTGTTTTACAATGTGCATTCCCACTAAATTATTTCTGAGACTGCTCTTTCAATAAAAAAAAAAATCACAAAGGGAGGGGAAAAAGAACAAAGGGATTTCTTTTTTAAAATTTGGAAGACCATATGTATATTTAAGCTCCCTAGATTTTGAAAGCTTTTTTCCACTTTCCTTTGTTTAGGTTCATTGTTTTGATGTCAAAAGTAAGAGAATGTGTTGAAGCATCCTGTGTAGACCGTGCTAACTCCTTCTTCCATTCGTCTTGCAGTGCACAGCTCCTAGCCAAGGCATCAGTCCTTGCTCCACACTAACAAGCAGCACCGCATCTCCTAGCACCGATAGCCCCTGCTCCACCTTGAATAGCTGTGTCAGCAAGACGGCAGCCAACAAAAGTCCCTGTGAGACTATTAGCAGCCCTAGTTCCACCCTGGAAAGCAAGGACAGTGGAATTATAGGTAAGAAGCATGCTGTTCGGTAATGGAATGGCTCAGTACACGGCCGCCAAAGCATTAACCAGGCACTTCTCTAAGAGGGTTTGTAGAGTGGTCTGTGAAGGTCGCAATGCCATTGCCTGCCCCTTTTTTTGAAGTCAGCACTGGCTCCGTGTGCAGCTTTGGCTTTTAAATTTCTTGATGTTTATTTTATAACTCTGTGCTCACTGGATAAAACCTTCCTATATCAGAGCTATCCTTTGCAATTCCCTACTCACTAATTAACTTCATTTATTGAGGACAGGGTCCCACTGGGACATGTAGTAGGACAATGAAATACTGCTTATTTAAAAGTCTTCCATACTTCTTCTCAGGATTACTTATTTTTCCCACAGCAGTTCAAGCATTTGCTCTTTAGAGTTTCTTATAATAGGATCTGATCACTGTTGAGGCCAGGATTTCCTAAAGGTGCCCTCCTTGTGGCCACATATACCCCCCTCACTCACGCAAAGGTGAGGTGGTAAAAAGATCAGAGTTGTAGTCCTGACTCTTAGGCTGATTAGCCAGGTGACATGAGCAATGTTAATGGCCTTTTCTGCACACTCCTTTCCTTCTCTATAAGGGTAAGGATTTAGACTAAATCAGTGGTTATCAATCCCAGGTGTGCATTAGAGAATTTTTCAGGGAATGTGTTAAAGAGCCCTTACTTTAGATGGCATTCCAAACAAACTGTGTCCACATTTCTGGAAGTGGGCCTAGGCCTCTGTGTTTAAGTGTCCAGCTTAGTGCCTTTCACAGAATAGACAAGGGTAACTACTGAGTTTGTTGAGGTGTTCCCTGCCTATGTAGTTGTATTGTTACTTAATAGCAGAGCTGTACTGAACCATTCAACTCCATCCATTCTCCTGATACCCACATGTCTGAGGGATATTTTACATTTTATTAGGGACTAAGACCTGACTTACATCACTTAAATAAGTAATCAAATGGAATGGGATTTGAGCTCCTTATTTTCTTTGGTCAGCTGCAATTTCTTTCAAGTATAACTTGAAATGCCAAGTTCTTCAACACTTTTTGTCTGTTCAGTTTGTGCTTTGGAGATTGCCCCAGAAGGTATGTGCGATTCCTGGGAATGAGTTTTGGGCTCTGGTATAGTCCTTGTTGTGACTCCATGGGGGCTGTGCAGCTTCAAGAAGGTGCCCTCTTTTCTCAGTTTTCGTTTTGATTAGGATCTTTAGTGATTCTGAGTTTTTGTCTTAACTACTTTCTTGAGAGATAATTCATATACCACAAGATTTAAACATTTAGAGACCAGGTTTGCTGGTCTGATAAAGCCTGGTGGAACCACTGAGACTAGGGTCCCTAGCTGCCCTTCAGGTCTGGAATTGAACCCACACCTGTGGCTTCTAGCCACATTAAAAGACAGGCATAAGACTTGAACATGTACCTGAGGTAGATACATCCATTGGAGAGAACAGTCATGGGAGAAAGAAGGGCTGTTTATGCACAGGGAGACAATTCAGGGGGCAGGGATGCATGGAGGGATGGACATAGGGAAGAGGTAACTATCGGGAGGAAGTGGGAAGGGAGGTGTTTCATTGGGTGTCATCAGACAATATGTATGTGAACTGCTGTATGGAAAGTGAATTTTCTCTCTAAACTTTCACCCAAATCACAATTTAAAAAAAAAAAAAAATTACCCATGTTAAATCATTGGGTGAATTTTGGTATGTTTACAGAGCTGTGTAACCACAATCTAATTTTAAAACATTTCATTGCCCTGCTAAAGAAGTTCTGTGTCCATTAGCAGACAGTCCCCGTTTCCCCTCAAAAGCCCCCAGCCCTAGGTGACCACTAATCTGCATTCTTTCTCTATAGATGAGCTTATTCTGGACATTTCTTACAAGAAATGGTGGGCTGATTTTTTTTTTTTTCTCCACTCATTTTTTTCCCCTAAATTTTATTTTGTTTTTATTGAACATACAGAGCAAAACATATACCAGTTCAGCACTTTCTACATGTACAATTCAGTGACATTGATTTCATTCCAGTTGTACAATCATTCCCACTCTTCTTTTCCGAGTTGTTCCTCCCTCATTAACTTAAACTCAGCACCCTCTAAGGTTTGTATCTATCTTTCGAGTTGAAGTTATCAGTTTGATCCTAAAAGAGCATAATGTTCAAGGCAGACCTTTCTTAATAATTAAGCTAAAAGTGTAACTCAGTTTTAAGATGAGTTCAGGGGATATATTTGGTTTAAGGTTTAAAGATTATTTCTGGGTAGTAGTTTAAAGTCTAGAGTCCATGAGAATTTGAAACTCAGTTCTGCATTTCCCTCCTTTTGATCAGGATTCTGCTATGGATCTTTGATCAAAATGTTCCGTAGTGGTAGCCAGGCACCATCCAATTCTTTTGGTGTCATGGAGGCAATTAAACCATACATTCCATGCGTTCCATGTCCTCCTCTTATTCCTGACTGTCCTCTTCCTCGGTTGCTCTAGGTAAATAGAGACCAACTGTTGTGTCTTGGATGTCTGCTTGCTACAAGCTTTTAAGACCCCAGGCACTATGCAGTGAACTAGAAGGTAGAACAAAAGCACTGGCTTGTTAGTCTGTTGTCACTAGTGCTGCAGTGAACATTGGTATATGAGTCTCTTGGGTATATATTTAGGACAAACTCTTGAGTCTTTTGGGTATATACCTAGGAGTGGAATTGCTGGGTCATATAGTACTTCCATTTTTAGTGTTTGGGGAACTGCCACACTATTTTCCACAGTGGCTGTACCATTTAGCACTCTTGCCAGTAATAGATAAGGGTTCCAGTTTCCCTACTTCCTCACCAACTTTCGTTATTTTCTTTCAATCTTAGTCATCCTAAACCAAAAAATACCCTTAGTACCATCAAGTCAATTCTGACTCCTAGTGAGCCCTACAGGATTTCCAAGGCTATAAATTTTTTATGGAAGTAGATGGCCTCATCTTCTCACAGAGCAGCTGGTTGGTTTGAACTGCTGACCTTCTGGTTAGCAGCCAAATGCCTTACTCACTGTGCCACCAGAGGTCCTGTGGGAGTGAAATGGTATCTCATGATGGTATTGATTTGCATTTCTCTGATGGGTAATGACTCTGAGCCATATGTGTTTGCTAGCCATTTAGATGTCTTTGGTGAAATGTCTATTCAAGTCCTTTGCTCATTTTATCATTGGATTATGTCTTTTTGTTTTAAGTTGTTAAAGTTGTGTATGTATTTTGGTCATTGCGTTCTTGTCAGTTACATGGTTTCTGAAGATACTCTCCCAGTCACTAGTTTGTCATTCCATATATATTTTTTTTTTTTTAGTAAAGTCTTTTGATGAACAAAAGTTTTTAATTTTTATGAAGTCCCATGTATTTATATTGTCCTTTGCCATTTGTGCTTTTATGATTATTTTTTAATGTTATTAGAAAATCCATTGTTGAAAGCTAGGCCTAGTACCATTGCCCCTGCTTGTTCTTCTAAAAATTTTATGATTTTAGTTTGCACATTTAAGTCTTTAATGCATTTTGAATTTATTTTGGTGTATAGTGTGAGGCAAGGATCCTGTTGTCATTTTTCTGCACATGGACATCTAATTTTCCCAGCATCATTTATTGAAAAGACTCTTCTTTCCCCATGAAATGGACTTTAGAACCCTTGTCAAAAATCAATTGACCATAGATGTGTAGTTTATTTCCTGACTCTCAATTCTATTCCATTGGTCTACGTGTCTATTGTTACACAAGGCTATTAGATTACTCTAGTAGTTTGTAATGTGTTTTAACACCAGGACGTGTGAGTTCTTCTACTTGGTTCTTTTCTTTCAGCATTGCTTTAGCTATTGAGGGCCTCTTGCCATCCCATATAAAGCTGAAGATTGTTTTTTCTATTTCTGTAAAGAAGGCAGTTGGGATTTTGATTGGGATTACGTTGACTCTGTAGATCACTTTGGGTAGTACTGACACCATAAAATACTGCTTTCCAATGCATGAACATGGAACATCTTTCCATTTATTTAAGGCTTCTTTAATCTCTTTGAATGGTATTTTATAACTTTATTGTGTAATTTCTTCACACCCCTCGTTGTGTTTATTCCTAGATATCTTACTCTCTTAGATGCTGTTGTAAAATAAATTGTTTCCCGATTTCCCTTTCAAGTTTCTCATTGCTGGTGTGTAGAAATCAGCTGATTTTTTTCATTTTTAAATGATTTTGGTGAAAGTTTACAGGGCAAATTGGTTTTATATTCAACAGTTCTTAAACATTCTGTTTTGTGACGTTGATTTGAATTGCCACAATGTAACGGCACTCTTCCTACATCTTCCCTGTGTTTCCCATTTCTAATAGTCATTTTTTCCTGTCCTTTCCTGCCTTCTGAGCTCTATCCCTGAGCAAATGGCTCCCCTTTTGATCTCATATAGTTGACTGAAGTAAGGAATGCATAGGTGCCTTCCTGGTATAATTCATCACCTTACAGACCTGTGTATTGTTTGGCTGAAAGTTGAGCCATGGGAGCAAGTTCAGTTCCAGGCTTGAAGGGTGCCTAAGAGCCATAGTCTCAGGATTCCACCAGTCTCTATTACAACAGTAAGCTTGGTCTTTTTTATGATTTTGAGTTTCATTCCACATTTTTTTCCCATTCTGTCCATGACCTTCTATTAGTGATCTCTTTCAGAGCAGTAGACAGTGGTAGACATCTAGTTCTTCTGATCATGGAGGTTGTGGTTCCTGTGTTCCATTAATTCTTTGGATTGGTTGTTTCCATGAGTCTTTCATTTTCTTCATTCTTCTTTGCTCCGGATGAGGAGAGACCAATAGGTATACTTTAGATGGCAGCTCATAAGCTTTTAAGACCCCAGTCGCTACTCATCAAAGTAAGATGTAGAACATTGTCTTTTTGGACTATGTTAAACTACTTGTCCCCTGAAATTATGGTTGTGAGCATCTAGGCCCAGCAACTGACTGCTGCAGGGTGTTTGATTATGGCTAAGAAGTTTTCTTATCTTTGCCTCCTGAATGCCCTACTATATTCGTGGATGTTTACAGTACATATAAATACATTTATAGAAAAATCCTCTGTCAGACCTATAGTATATTCATGGGTGTAGTCCCATTCGCCTTCCCATACCTGTTCAGTTTGTGTATCAATATATTTAGTTACAGATTACTGTTAATACTTTTACTGCAGGATTGTGCATTCAATAGTATTTACCTTTGTTGCCTTGAAATCGTGTATTCCTCCGAGTGTCTTCTTTGCCTTGATCATTTTGTGCTGACTTCTCTTATGTATATAGCTTTTCCTTTCACCCAAGTTAATACACATCTACCCTCTAGTTAGCGATTTATCCTCCCTTTCCTTCCTACCCCTGGTAACCTTCAGAGAGTACTTCATTTTGTGTAGAAACCTTTTCTTGGCTTTTTTATAGTAGAGCTCTCATGCAATGCTGTTGTCCTTTTGTGATTGGCTAATTTCACTGAGCATAATAGCTTCCAGGGTCATCCATGTTATGAAGTATTTCACAGATTCATCATTGCTCTTTAAAGTAGCGTAATACTCTGTTGTGTGTATGCACCGCAGTGTGTTTATCAGTTTATCTGGTGATGGGCATTAGGTTGTTGCCATCTTTTTGCTGTTGTGAATACTGCCATGATGAATATGGGTGTGCATATTCTATTAATGTCTTGACTTTTAATTCTCTAGGATATGTACCTGGTAGTGGGATTTCTGGAGCATACGGTATTTCTGTTCCCAACTTTTTAAAGAAGCACATTCCATTTTCTACAATAGTGTACTATTTTACAGTCTCATCAGCCGTGCGTTTCAGTCTCTCCACAACCTTGCCAAAGTTTTGTTATTTTCTGTCGTGTTGAACTATGCTATTTAGGCTGGGGTAAGATGGTATCACATTGCTGCTTTGATTTGCATCTCTCTAGTGGCTAATGGGAGCTCTGGTAGCATAGTGGCTAAGACACTTGCCTGCTAACCAGACGGCTGGCGGTTCAAACCCACCAGCCACTCCTCGGAAGGAAGGTTGGGCAATCCTACTTCCGTAGTGATACTGCCTCGGAAACCCAAGGAGGGGTCGCTATGAGTTGGGGCCGACTCCACGGCACATAACAACAACAACAACAAGTGGCTAATGATTAAGAGCATTTCATTGTGTATTTGTTGGTCTCCTGAATGCTGTCATTGTTGAAGTGTCTATCATATCCTCTGCTCATTTTTTAATTGAATTGTTTGTCTTTTTGTTGTTGAGATAGTGATATTTTCTATAAATTTTGGATTAATCTCTTGTCCGGTAGGTCATAGAGCTAAAAATTTTTTCCCCAGTCTCTGTGTTCTCTTTTTACTCTTTTGGTGGAGTCTTTTGATGGGCATAAATAGTTAATTTTTGGAGATCCTAGTTGTCTAGTTTATCTTCTGCTGTTGGTGCATTTTTAGTTATGTTTGATAGTGTTACTTACACCATGTATTAGGGCCCCTAAGTTGGCATCTATTTTTTCTTTGATCTTTATTTTACAGTTTTAGGTTTTACGCTTAGGTCGTTGATCTATCTTGAGTTAGTTTTTATTATTGGAAAGAGAAGTACATTTTACTTCATTTTGCTGCAAATGGTTGTCCCTAGTTAGATCTATCCCTAGATATTTTATTCTCTTAGATGCTATTATAAATGGAATTGTTTCGCTAATTTCCTCCAGATTTCTCATTGCTGGTACATTAGAAACCCAACTGATTTTTGTTTGTTGACCCTAGTACCTTGCAACTTTGCTAAATTCCTATATTAGCCCTAAATTAGTTTTCTTAGGTACCCTTTGGGATTTTCTATATATAGGATCATACTATCCATGAATAGAGAGTGTTATTTTTTGTTTTTGTTTTTTCCTTTTCCTATCTGGATAGATTTTATTTCTTTTTCTTATTTCTCTAGGTAGAGCTTCTTTTTTTCTTTTACTATGGTGAAAACGTATACAACAAGACATTCACCATTCACCAACATAACAACTTCCCCATTTACAGCTCAGGGACATTAATAACATTTTTCATGTTGTGCTACCATTATTGTTATCCTTTTCCAAAACGTTCTTCCACCATTAGCATAAACTCAATGCCCTGCAAACAAAAACTTCCCCTTTTCCCCTCTCTCCTACCCCTGGTGACCACTAATAATCTTTGGTTTATATATATTTACATGTATATAATAATAATAATATGAACTTTAACCAGCTAGGAATTGTTCCTTCTCTCCCCTTCTATCCCTGGTAACCAACAAAGAAAGTTTCCTTTCATATTTAAACCTTTCCTTGACTTTTTACAATAATGGACAAATAAAATATTTATCCTTCTGTGATTGACTTATTTCACTTAGTGTAATGTCCTCCAAGTTCATCTATGTTATGTGGTGTTTTGCAGATACTACATTATTCTTGAGGGTTGCATAGTATTCCATTGTTTGTATGTACCTTAGTTTGGTTATCCATTCCTTGATTGATAGGCAATTAGGTTGTTTCCATCTCTTTACTCTTGTGAATGCAGCTGTGATGAACATGGGTGTGCATATACTTGTTTGTGTCCTGCCTCTCACATCTTTAGGATATATACCTAGTAATGGGATTGCTGGATCAAATGGTATTTCTCTTTCCAACTATTTAAGGAATCACTATACTGCTTTCCATAGTGGTTGTATCATTTTACAGTCCCACCAGCAGTGTATGAGAGTTTCAGTCTCTCTACACCCTCACCAGCATTTACTATTTTCTGTCTTGTTGAACTTTGCTATTAGTGCTAGGATGAGATGCTATCTTGTTTTGATTTGTGTCTCTCTTATGGCTAATGATCATGAACATTTCTTCATGTGTCTGTTGGCTGCCTGGGTGTCTTCTGTTCATTTTTAAATTGGATTGTTTATCTTTTGGATGTTGAGGTATTGGAGTTTTCTATAAATTTCAGAGATATGTCTTTTGTCTGCTATGCCATTGCCGAATATTTGTTCCCAGTCTGTAGGTTCTCTTTTCACTCTTTGGAGAAGTCTTTGAAAGCACATAAGAATTTAATTTTTAGAAGGTGCCATTCTTCTTGTTTATCTTCTGCTGTTTGTGCATCTTGGGTTATGCTTGAGAGTCTACTTATGCCATAAATTAGGACCCCTAAGTTTGCCTCTGTTTTTTCTTTGACGAACTTTATTAGGTTTAGGTTTCACATTTAAGTCTTTGATCCATCTGGAATTAGTTCTTGTGTATGGTGTGAGACACGGATTTTGTTTCATTTTTCTGCAAATGGATATCCAGTTTTGCCAGCACCATTTGTGAAAGAGAATGTCTCTTCTCCATTTAATGGATTTTGGCCCTTTGTCAAAGAACAGCTGACTGTAGGTCGGTGGATCTATTTCTGGGTTCTCAGTTCTGTTCCATTGGTCTGTGTGTCTGTCATTGTACCAGGCAGTTTTGACTACAGTGGCTGTATATTAGGTTTTGAGATCTGGGAGTGTGAGACCTCCTACTTTGTTGTTGTTCTTCAATAATGCTTTGCTTATCCAAGGTCTCTCCTTCCAAAGAGTGGCTGGTGGGTTTGAACAGCCAGCCTTCTGGTTAGCAGTCAAATGCCTTAGGCACTACCCCACCAAAGCTCCTTTCCTTTCTAGGTACAACCATTGCTTTGGAGTAGGATCCAATCCATAGCGAACCCTCCTTGGGTTTCCAAGGCAGTATCACTATGGAAGTAGATTGCACAACCTTCTTCCCGGGGAGTGGCTGGTGGGTTTGAACCACCAGCCTTCTGGTTAGCAGTCAAGTGCCTTAGGCACTACACTACCAGAGCTCCCTCCTTTCTAGGTAGGACTTCTAATATAATATTGAATGTAAGCGGTGAGTGCAGGTGCCCTTGTTTTGTTCCTGATTTCAAGGGGAAAGCTTTGTTTTTTTTCCATTAAGTATAATGTTGGCTGTTGGCTTTTCATATATGCCCTGAATCATATTGAGGCTTTACTACTGTTTTCTAGTCTTCTTTAGAGTTTTCATCAAGAAAGGATGTTTGATTTTGTTAAATGCTTTCTTTGTATCCATAGAGATGATCATGTGGTTCTTTTCCTTTGTTCTGTTGATGTCATGCATGATGTTGATAGGTTTTTCTAATGTTGAACTCTCCATACATTCCCAGAATACATCTACTTTGCCATGGTGTATGACTCTTTTAATATGCTGTTGTATTTATTTTGTTTGAGGATTTTTTGCATCTAAATTCCTAAGAGATACTGCCCTGTAGATTTCTCTTTTGTACTATCAGTCTGTTTTGGGTATTATGAGGGTTATATTTGCTTTGTGGAATGTATTAGGGAGTATTCCTTCCTTCTCTATCTTTTGGAGATTTAAACACTCTTGGTGTCAGTTGTTCTCTAGATGTTTGGTAGAACTCCCCAGTGAAGCCATCTGGTCCAGGACTTTTTTTGGGGGGTAGGGGCAGGTTTTTGATCACTGATTCTATTGCTTGTTAAGGATCTGTTGAGACTTCCTATTTCTTCTTGAGTCACTTTGGGTAGGTTGTGCTTCTAAGAATTTGTCCATTTCATTTAGACCATCCAGTTTGTTGCCATGCAATTGTTCATAATAGTCTGTCATAATTCTCCATTGGGTCAGTTCTTTCATTTTGGATATTTATATCCTGTCAGTCTAGCTAAAGTTTTGTCAGTTGTATTGATCTTTTCAAAGAATCAACTTCTGATTTTATTGATTGTATTTTTCTGTTTTCAATTTTTTTTATTTATTTATGCTCTGATCTTTGTTATTTCTTTTTTGTACTAATAGGTTTAGGCTTTATTTTCCCTTCCCTTTTTAGTTTCTGGCATTGTTGAGTTAGGCTGTGAGAGATCTTCTTTTCTGTTTATGTATTTATTGCTACAAGTGTCCCTCTTCTTTCATTTTCATTTAACTCTAAGAAATTTGTGGTTTCTTTTTTGATTTCTTCCTTGGCCCATTGGTAATTAAATAATGTATTGTTTAATTTCCATACATTTGAGTATTTTCTAGATTTTTCTGTTATTGATACCTTGGTTCACTCTGTTGAGGTCAGAGAAAATATTTTGTATGATACCAGTCTTTTTAAATGTTTCAAGACTTGCTTTGTGACCTAAAATGTAGTGTATTCTGGAGAGTGATTCATGTGTACTAGTTGTTGTTGTTGTTAAGTGCCGTCGAGTCGTTTCCGACTCATAGTGACCCCATGCACAGCAGAACGAAACACTGCCCGATCCCGCGCCAGCCCCACAATCCCTGCTATACTTGATCCCATCATC
>NW_006921671.1:6075317-6109686 GCF_000298275.1 Orycteropus afer afer
CAGATCTTGAAACATGCTTTGTGAGGATGAATGCCATGCCATTCCTTTTCAAACTGTCATTCCCGGCATAGTAGATCATATGGTTGTCTGATTGAAAATGGCCAAAACCAGTCCATTTCAGCTCACTAATGCCGAGGATATCAATCTTTATGCATTCCATTTCCTTTTTGAGAACTTCCAATTTTTTTATATTTCATGTGCCATATAAAATAATTTTATCCTTATTTTTAAAATTTATTTGTTATTTAAAAACATAAAGGACAAAATATTTAGAATTATCAAGCATGACATCTTATTACAAGCCCTTATGCTTGTCCATGTATTTCACGTTATTAGGGATATTTCTTTTCATGTATAGTTTGGGCTACTTTCTTGTGTCTTTTCCCTTCCATATACAGTTCTCCCATTAATATTTTTTGTAGGGCTGGTCTGAACTCTCTCAGCTTCTGTTTGTCTGAAAATGTTTTGATTTCATCCCCCATTCTTGAAGGATAGTTTCACTGGGTATAGTATTCTTTGTTGGACCTCCCCCCCGCCCCCCGCCAAGCACTTTAAAATATATCCTCTCATTGCCTTCTGATCTCCAAGGTTTCTTAGGAAAGATCAGCATTTAATCATATTGAGAATACCTTGTATTTGACTGTTCGTTTCTCTCACTGCTTTCAGCATTCTCTCTTTATCTTTAATTTTTGAGGACCCAAGTATGATGTGTCTAGGTGTAGATCTCTTTGGTTTATCCTCCTTGGGGCTTTTTGGGCTTCTTGGATTAGTAGATTTCATGTCCTTTGTTAGATTGGGCAATTTTTGTCATTATTTCTTCAAATGTTCTTTCTGTCTTTTTCTTTCTCATCTCCTTCTGGAATTCCCATAATGTGTAGATTAGGTCTCTTATTGTCCCATAATTCCATTAAACTGTGTTCAGCGTTTTTGAGCCTTCATTCTTATGTTCTTCATCATCTATAATTTAACTTCTTATCCGTTAATCCACTGACTCTTTATTCTGCCTAATTAAATTTGTTGGTAAGTCCTTCTATTGTGTTTCTCATTTCAGTTATTGTCCCTTTCAATTGCAGTATCTCTTTTTTTAGATCCTCATTTTGTTCTTTCATAGTTTTCCTCATTTCTTTTACTCTTTGTCTGTTTTCCCTTTGTTGTTGAATTATATATGTTCTTCCATTTTTTCCCCCATTATTTGGTCATCCCTAGATGATGCTTTCACTCTTTGTCATGTTCATTTGGATAGGCCATTGTTTCTCTGTTCTTTGTATGTCTGGCGATTTTCTGTTGGAGCATTGGAATTTTCAAGGGTGTTAATTTTCTCGTTTTTCCTAGTATTTGGTGTTTTTCCCTTTGTTAGATTGTAAGAAACTTGTAGGGGGAAGATCCTTTGTCCTTTGCTTACCATTTCCTCTCCCTCTTTGTGGTAGTTCCTTCTGTCTCCCTGGTTTAATTGGGATTCAAAACTTCTAGATCTCATTTTTCAACTTTCAGGTTCTCCCAAACATACCAGAGAACATACTGTAATCAGTCTGTCTTCTAGTAGACACTGCAGTCAGGCAAGATATTGTGAACTAATCAATCCACCTACCAGGGATCTCTGTGTCCTCTGCTATTACTCCTTTCCCTTCTCTGTTTTTAGTTGGAAATCTCACACCCAGCAAGCCCCATTCAGGGCTAAGTGTTGCCCTACAGTTTTGCCCAATGCTTCCTTCCCTGCTCTGTGGGGGCTGCTTGTTTCTGTCCAGGTGTTTTGGGCAAGCACAGGCAGACTATCTCTGTTTCAGAAGGAGGAGGAGCTAGCACTCTCCATAAGGACCTCCAAGAGATCTGTCTTACTGGTTTCAGAGCCCCACTGGCCCTTAGGTGGTAGAGGGAACAGTGTGTACTTAAATGGCCCACCTACTGACTCCACTGTAGGGAAGCTTCTGTAGGAATTCATATCAGACCAGCAGCCAACCATTATCAGTTGGAGGAGGGATAGTCACACTCTGAAGAGACCCCCAGAGAGGTCTTTTATGCTATCAGAGCCAGTCCCGTAGTATGTTTCCTGTGGGTATAGCCTCCACTCAAGATACTCACTTCCTAGGACACAGCAGCCACAGTCAGCAATCCTAAGTGCTGATGTATGTGATTCATTGATTTGTTGATTTTTTTTAATGCATTTCATTGAAATATAATTTTTGTACAGTGAAATACACAAAACTAAAATGACATGGGTCAGTACATTTTTTTTTTTTTTTTTTGCAGTGTTACTTCCCCTCCCCTCCCACCCCTGGCAACCAACAAAGAAAGTATCCCTCCATATATAAACCTTTCCTTGACCCTCCACAACAACGAACTAATACTATATTTGTCTTTCTGTGAATGACTTACTTCACTCAGCATAATATCCTCCAACTTCATATTATGCAGTGTTTTGCAGACTCTACATTATTTTTTAGTGCTGCAAAGCATTCCATTATGTGTATGTACCATAGTTTGGTCATCCACTCTTCTGCTGGTGAGTTCATAGGTTGTTTCTATCTTTTTGCTATTGTAAATAGTGCTGCGATGAACATGATTGTACATATATCTGTTCCTGTCCTGGCTCTCACCTCTCGAGGATATATACCTAGTAATGGGATTCCTGGGTCAGATGGTGTCTCCAGTTCCAGCTTTCTAAGGAATCGCCATATTGCTTTCCACAGTGGTTGTGTCACTTCACAGTCACACAAGCAGTGTATGAGAGTCCCAATCTCTCCACATCCTTGCCAGCATTTGTTATTTTTCTGTCTTGTTGAACCTTGCCATCAGTGCTGGGGTTAGATGATATCTCATTGTTGTTTTGATTTGCATCTCTCTGATGGCCGGTGATTGTGAGCATCTCTTCATGTATTAGTTGGCCACCTGAATATCCTCCTTGGTGAAGTGTCTATTCATGTGTTCTGCCCATTTTTCAACTGGGTTGTTAATTCCTTTGGTGTAAAGGCATTGGAATTTTCTATAAATCTTGGAAAATAAGTCCCTTGCCAGATATGTAATGTAATCAGCAAATATGAATTTGTTGCTGTCATTTTTGTTATGTGCTTTTTCATGGTGTTGATTTCTTTGTTCCATATAATTTTCTATGCTGAGCTCATTTTGTTTATGAATCGTGTTATCACTTCCTTCATTACTGTTGTTTTAGTATTTGCTGAATATTTGTGCTAGTCCTCTCTTCTATTTTGATGTAAAGGTTTATTATTTTTCTTTGAGATTACTCTGTGATTTATAGTTTTCTTCTCAAGTTTAGAACAGTCCATTGTATCTTGTAATTGTCTTGACTTCCCTACCATCTGGAAGTTCTGTAATCACAAAGTTTTGTGCCTCTTTTTGGTTTGTAGTCGTCCTCATTTGTCAATTGATATCTCTGGTTCCCTGTTTACAATCTTGTAGGCTTATTTACTTTGGATACTTCCATAGCTGGGTTGGTTTCTGGGTTATGTCATCATGTGTGTTAATGGTCAGTTGTTGTTGGCTGTTGTTGCTTCTCTGTCCAAAGGGCTCCCTTTAGCATCTCTTGAAAGGTTGATCAGGTTTTAACAAATTCCCTTATTTTTGCTTATCTGGAAATGTCCTAATTTCACCATCATATTTGAGAGACTATTTTTCTGGGTACATAATTCTTCATTGGAAATTTTTCTCTTTCAGGATGTTATATATATATACCATCCCATTGTCTTCTCACTTGCATGGTTTCTGCCAAGAAATCCAAGCTTAGTCTTACTGTTTGCCCCTTGTAGGTAACTTTTCATTTTTTCCATGCTGCTCTCATGATTCTTTCTTCGTCTTTGGTTTTGATAAGTTTGATGATGATATGTCTTGGTGATTTTCTTTTGGGGTCTGTCTTGTTTGGGGTTCGTTGGACTTCCTGAATGTATATATTCTCATCTTTCATCGTATCAGGGAAGTTCTCTTCCAACAAATCTTGGACAATTTTCTCAGTGGTTTTATTTTTCTCTTCGTGTTCTGGAATTCCAATGACACATCGGTTACCTTTTGATGATATCCCACATGAACCTTAGGCTTTCCTCATTTTTTTTCCCCTAATTGATCCTTTTCCAAATAAGTATTCAGGCATTTGTCTTCAATCTCATTAATTCTGTCTTCCATTGCATCAATTCTACTCTCTTGCCTTTTCAATGTATTACCTGTTTCTGACAATTTAATATTAATCTTCTGGGTTTCTATCTGTAGATTTTGAATCATTTCTGATTTTTCATTTATTCTCTCATTTTTTTCTTATATTTTCTTCTGAATTTCTTCTAGGGTTTTGTCTGTGTTTCCTTTGATCTGTCTCTCAGTCCGTGAAAGATACATAAATATAATTCTTTTGAATTCCTTATCTGGGCATTCTAATACTGCATCTTCCTCAGGGATGTGTTTTGGGTCTGTATCCTGGTCCCTTGTTTCTCTTCTTTGTATAGACTGTGATGCTCTGTTGTCTCGGAGGCACTGTGACATTTTTGTATTTATATTGGTGATTGTATGTTGGAGTGACTTGCCCACAATTTTCATTTTGTTTTGTTTGTATGTTATCTATACAGGCAGGGTACTTTGCTATGCTCCTCTATTCACTATTTGAAAGCACTTATACACTCATTACCTGTCTCCTTTCCTTTGTCAGCCTCTTGTATGTCCTTGCCGACCCTGGTAAACAGAGCATGTTCTTAGGTTCCTGGAATCCGGATAAGAATGCTATCATTTTAAAATCCAAATGGTTGCCACTTGTAAAGATTCAAAATGGCTGCACCCTCAGTCACTTTAAATATCCAAAATGGCTGCTGTGTTTAAATAATCAAAATGGCTATGCCCTCCGGACAGCAGATAGTCAACAGCTCAGGTTGTCTCCCTCCTTGCTGTTTCCCTTCCTAGTCAGAGGCCACCAGTGCAGTCGTCCCTGCAGTCAGTCCTAGATGATCAGGGCTGATCTTTAGGTCAATTTTCAGGTCCCAATACCACTTGGAAATATTCAGGCTGTTGATTCTATCAGAGTAGCTGACAGTCCACAGTTCCGACCGTCTCTGTACTCACTGTTTTCGTTCTGGTTTTTGCACTAGTTGGCACCTAATCCACTTCTGTATAGTTCCTTTCAAAGCTCAGGGCTCCAGGAATATCTTCTGTATTTTTGTCAATTGGTTTTTCTTTTCTCTGTTGAAGAGGGTCTGTGTCGCTTGTCTGCCTATTCCTCCATCTTACCGGAAGTTCCCCATTCTCTTCTTAGACATTCTGCTGCTCACTTCTTTTTATATTCCATTTTCTTCACCCAAATGAGCTAAACACATCACCACATCCAAATGTATAATCCTTATAACTATTGTTCAAGGTAAATATGTGATTTCCTGTGGCAGAGATGGGCTCTCTGCTCACCAGATCCATGCTCTCTTTTTCTCTGGGCACACAGATGAACCACATTTCGATTTGTTGATTCTTGCCTGTATGCAGTTCCCCATTGCTTTCCTCTGCTCCCTGGATCAGAATCCCTCAAAGCTGAGCACCATGTTCTTGTTTTATTTCTTCTGTGCAGAGGGGTTGGAAGAATGGTTTGTTTCCACAGTCATCTTCCCAGAATGGGATGAATTTTTTGTAGCAAATTTAAGTTCTTTTCACTCAGCTCCAAATCGTTTCAGTGAGCTTATTCTGCTAATTCCCCATTCTCATTTTACCCTGCTTTCCCACCTGCTATTTAGTCTAATATAATTATGTTTTTCTTGTGTTACTTCTGTTCTCGTACTCTTTCTGAGCTGTCCATGATCAATAGTGGTTTTACTAATTCTGTGGTAGCCAGACTGCATTCTTAGCTCTCTTGAAATTTAGTTTCCTCCAGAGTTTATATTCCTGCAAGGAGCTGGCCAGTGTTGCATGTTGCTTTTTTTTTTTTTTTTTTAGGTTTTTTTTTTTTTTTTTTTTTTTTTTTTTTTTTTTTTTTTTTTTTTGCTTTTTTTTTTTTTTTTTTAGGGACTTATTATTATATATCTGGCATTGGCATTATAAGCCTCTGACTATAACCAAGTCAGCTTCTTGTTTTGACAGTTAGAAACTTTTTCAGTAACAGAAAACCACCATATTCATTCATTCATACCCACCTCTCTCTTTGTCCCTCTAATTGAGATACAGTGCTACAACTTTCAAAGTGTTCTAAACAGGGGAGACTGAAAATGCTGGTTTAGTTTTCTGTACTGTCAAAGTTTGAGCTACAGGAATATTGAGGCTCTTACTTAGTACTTGATTTAAAATTTATTGCTATTAGTTATCGTCAGGTCAACTCAGACTCCTCCTGGTAACCCCGCGTACACTGAAGGAAACACTGCCTGGTCTTGAACTATCCACGTAATTATGGGGATACTTGAGTCCATTGTTTTGGCCACTGTATATTTTGAGTCCCTTCCAAACTAGAAGGTTCATCTTCCTACATTGGACAGTGTTCTATTGTGATCCTTAGGGTTTTCATTGACTAAGTTTTGAAAGTAGATCATCAGGCCTTTCTTCCCAGTCTTAGTCTGGAAGTGCTGCTGAAACCTGTCCATCATAGGTACCACTGCTGGTGTGTGAAATACCAGTGGTATGGCTTTAAGTGTCATAGCAATGTGCAAGTCACCACAGTACAACAAACTGATAGATTAGTGGTGGTTATTTAATATCCCCACCCAATCTCATACTGGTTAGTACCCCTGTTAAATGCTCCTCATATTTGTCTTCAATATACTTATTCTGGTGTTACTATTCAGCATTGCCTTCATATGAGCAGTGCAGTGTAGTAAATAACTTTGTGTGGCTTTTCTACCCATAAGTCTTTGTAAACTCCAAGGTGGAATTTGCTGTGAGCAACTGAGGAGCTTCTGATTGCTGAAGGTGTCCACCTGGAGTATTTCTGTTGGGAGTGGCACAAAACAATGTTCTGGGAGGTGCCCACTCTCTCTCAGGTGCTTAGAGTTCTGATGCCATAATTGGCTAGTTTGACCACCCTGCGGGCTTTAAAGGAGACCTCCTGGAGGCAGAACTCTCTCGGACTGCTGGTCAAGGAAGACTTGCTGCTGAAAGAGACACGGGCTCCTGAAACACGCGTTGCTGGGAAAGAGACGCAAGAGACACGCACCCCGGAAAGAGACTGTGAGAGACTCTTGGCTGAGGGACGGTGGGCTGGGAGAGAGACTGAGCATTCTTCCTGAATTTGAGTTGTAGACTGGTGCTTCCCTAATAAACCCTGTAATCTCTGAGTTCTGTGTGGCCACTGCAGTGAATTATTGAACCCAGGAGAGAGGTGGTGGGTGCTTTGGGAGGAACGGTTGGTGAAAGGGCTGGAGGGAGGCAGCATGTTTGGCCTTGCAGTAATAGGCCTTGGGTTACTGCTGTCTTCCTCTTGTGAGATTAGAGGAGGTCAGAACATGTGGCCTCCTTGCCATTTTTGCAAGCAAGAATCTCATCTGTATTAATGTATCTTATCTCCTTGGTTCCTAGCACAGTGCTGGGAGTAAGAAAGTGAATTGCTGTTACTCTCAAGTGGCATTGAAGGAGGGAACATTTAGTTGATGAGTAAAGAAGCTTATGCAGGATTCCCATTCCAAGTTGACTTTCAAGTCTTTTAATGTCATCATGACTTTAAGCTCTGTCTTGTAGTTAAGTGCTACATTTCATTCCATGTTGCCCTTCTATCCTTGGCTCAAGCCACCATGTTCCCTCAGCTGAGCACTAGAGTTGGCAGCAATTGAGGTAAAAGTGAAGAGGAGTTACAAAAAGATTAGTAAGTCCCTGTTTAGCTGTTCTGCTGGGAGTAGAGAATGTAGACGGATCACAGGGGAACACTATGCCAATGACAACGTTCCTCTGTTCTCTCTCCTTGCATGACCTGTGGAATTAGAACCTTTTGCCAAAGGACACATGGAGGTGTGGTACCGAGGAAAGAAGGAAAAGCAGCAAAGATTTCTTCCCAGGCAGAGCACAGCCACAGATCTTTGCAGAGTTAGAAGTGGTGAGGCCAGAGCAGGGTGTGTAAGAACCCTCGTCTCTTAGGGAGCAGTTAGCTGTGACTCAGCTGTAGTTCTTTGATTACTGATGAGTTGGAGGTGCTTTTTCTACCTGAAGAACATTCCTGATTTAATAAGGAGGAACCTGGAAATGGCAGTCTTTGTGCATCTTAAATGTTTAACAGAACAAAATGTTGAAGAACACAGGGAGCCTTGTGAGCAGAGATGAAAGTGAGATACCTTGACTTCCTTCTTTGGAAGGCCTTGACAGCTCCTGGTAGAAAAGGCTGGTTAGGATCCAGGTTCCAATTTATGTAGGGGCTTGAAAAGGAGGAAAAGGCTTTCTGTTTAATTTTCCATTTTAAGAAGTTGAGGATTTGTCAACCAATACATCTGGGGGTTGGGATGGGAGAACTTTTGGGCCAGTATAAGGTGTGCATTGCTGATACGGCGTTACAACTTTCAGGGTACAGTAGGCTTCCATACAAGGCTCAGATCTATGTTCTATGTACATTATTAGAAGAGTTTATTTAGGGCATTTAGGGGAAATTTCTAACAGGACTAACTCATCCTTAAAAGTTCCTGAGCCTCCTTTACCATTTAAGCTGCTTTCCTTTGTTCTGATTGTATTAAATCTAAATAGTGATAGCCAGCAGATAGGAGAAGAGAAGCTGTGTTCTGCATGCCCCGGCAGTCAGGGTGCCCTGCCTGTGTTCTGTTTCCACTGGTTTTTGACATATTGCAAGTGAAGAGGATTTTCTTCTTAGGATCTGCTTAGTTGGAGAAATAACAGGTTAGTGGCCATTAGAAAAAAATGATTTTCGGGAGTAGGGATGAATAGATGTAACACAGGGCATTTTTAGGTCCATGAAACGCAAATATCAAAACCTATAGGACTTTATATCACAAAGAGTGACCCATAATGGAAACTGTGGACTTTAGTTAATAACAGTGTCCTGGTGTTGTTTGTTGATTGCAACAAATGTGTCTCAGGAATGCAAAATGTTAATGGGAGAAATAATGTGCAGGGGATTGCAGGTATATGGGGACTCTGTGTTTTCTGCAAACATAAAACTGCTCTAAAAAATGAAGACTACTAAGAAAAACTTGGCCCTCTTCCAGCCTTACTCTATGGCGGCCAGGGTTTAGTAGATCCTTCCCCTCCCTGGTCCAACTTTATTACGTAATCCAGAGGGGAATCCCACTTCATCCTATTTCAGAAGGGTCAGATACTTCCAAGAAAATATCTTCAGAAGTATAATAATTCTGTCATGTAGAAATACAGTCTAAGCTGGGCAGGATTAACTGAATTCTGTATGAATATCTTTATTAAACCAAGTTCCTTACTCTTTAGATATTAAAGTCATTGGCATTACTTAGCAGTTAGAGCGTCTGGTTTTCAAATTTGGAATTTGAAACCTTCTAAATGTGAAACCCAGCTGTACCCAATCACCATAAAGTAGATTTTCAATTATCTTGCTTTGAAAAGAAAAACTTTATAAAGAAATATGCTTTTAAAGGTAAAATGCGTCTTCCATTCCTGAAGGGGGGTGGATAAAAAGCATTTTTTCTTAGTGATACTTCTTTGAATATAACTTACTCCAACTGTTTCTAAATGGAAATTGTAACCTGTATTAATTAATCCTAGCTTAGAAAAAAAATATATTTGTTGGAATGTGAGTGAAAACCAATCGAACTAAACAAGGCATTACTGAAAAGAGGGATTTTTTAAAAGCATTTTTGAGTTAAGCATATTTAATATTTGTTTATATCCATATCATAATAAATATTTTACATATATATGTATATATACAGATGATGATGTTAGGGGCTGTCAGTTCCGACTCATAACAGCTCTATGGGACAGAGTAAATCTGTCCCATAGGTTTCCAATGCTGTGATCTTTATAGGAGCAGATCGCCAGGTCTCTTCTCCCTTGGAGTCCTGGCTGGGTTTGAACCACTGACCATGTGTGGTTAGCTGCTGGGCACTTAACTATTGGACTACCAGGGTTCCTTATGTGTACATAAAACCAAATCTGTTGGCACTGAGTCTATTTTAACTCATAGTGACTTTATAAAACCAAACCCTTTGCTGTAGAGTTGATTCCGACTCATAGTAACCCTGTAGGACAGAGTAGAATTGTCATATAGAGTTTTCAAGGCTATAAATCTTCAGGGAAACAGACTGGCACCTTTTTCTTCCATGGAGCAGCTGGTGGGTTCAAAGCACTGACCTTTCAGTTATCAGCCAAGTGCTTATTTCCTGTGCCACGAGGGCTCCTCATACATGTGTATGTACACATACACACTTACTTAAGAAAGCGGGCCATTACTCCATTTAGGAAGAAAGAGGGTGGAGATTGGTTGAAGACAGACAAAGTTGGACCTCCCTGATCCAACTTTATTATGCAATCCAGAGGGGAGTCCCACTTCATCCTATTTCAGAAGGGTCAAGTTCTTAAAATGTCTTCAGAAGTATAAGAATTTCATACACACACACAATAAGTATAATAATTTCTCATCAAGACTTTAAAAAGAAAGAGGTAACTATGGGGAGGAAGTGGGAGGGGAGCTGTTGCATTGTAAATTTTGGTCAATGACATGAGACAAAGTATATGTGAACTCTTGTATGAAAAGTGAATTTACTCTGTAAATCTTCACCCAAATCAAAATAAAATTAAAAAGAAAAAAAAAAAAAAGACTTTAAAAAGAAAAAAAAGAAAAAGAAAAACCCACTTTCTGTCTCTTAATGATAGATATACCAAGGAGACAGACTTTAAAGGTAGCAATTAGAAAAATTCTGGGCCCCATTAAAAGTTAATCACTCTATCGATTCCCTTCCTCACCTGTCCACTTTTACCTGCTAAAATTTATAGTCCCCAAAGTATTGGTGTCCTGAGTATATTTCCTTTAGAAAGAGCAGGCTGATGGTGTGAGGTCTCCCTCTCTCAGGTCTGTCCTACAGCAGGTGTTTTTCTGCCTGCAGGCCTGCCAACACCTGAGCTAGAATTCATAAGGCACCAAATTGCACCAGGCCAGGTGCCTTTCAGGATGACTCAGTGCTCAGAATTTGAAAAGGGCAAACCATGACTGTCTAGGCTCTTCCTGCTATCTGTGGCTTGCGTTTGTTTTCTTCCTGCTCAGTTTGAAGCTGAGAGGCAAGTAAGTTTAAACTGCGGAGTACCTTCACAGAAACATTTTTCCTGCAAAAGTACCTTGTAGTGAAATAATGGACACTTGGTTCATATCCTGCTCATGTTTGCTAGAGTTTGATAACATTTATTTTCCCTCCCCATTGCTTGAGACATAAGAAAAAAGTTATCGTGGACTGACTTTTTATCTTCCCTTGACTCTATTCTCCCTGCTGAGGGTTATAAAATGAAAATGATTCCAGAAGTAGCTTGACATGTTTTATTTCCTGGACTTTGTGTTTCAAGTGAGATGATCATGTGCAGAAGCACAGAAAGATGAATCAATTGTGTTTTATTTCCATTTTTAACTTGTAAATTCTACCGTTTTTATTTTATACTCATTCTGCTTTCTTGCACCTGTATTGCTTTGCTCACTACCAAATTGAAATGCTTTTAAAATTGATTTGGTAATAACTATTTAGAGTGTTTCAAATCTGTATTAATATTCATTTTGCTACGTTGCCTACAATTTAAAAAATCATCCTTAATTATAGAAGCTCTTTTTATCTCTTGGGTAAAAAATTTTTCTTTACATATATAATTCAGTAATAGACTTAATGTGGGGGAAAAATTCCTCATGATGATTTGAGTCAGTGAAGCTCCTGCTGTACTTGAATTCTGTGGTTGGATTCTTTAGGCTGTTCTGTTGGTTTAGCAAGTACATATTGGCGCTTAGAGTGTACCCGGCACATGTTGGCTTGCTATTGAGACAGTAATAATGAAGTATGGTGTCTGTTTTCCAAATCTATCCACATGTGGCATCAGAGAGTGGTGTCTTGTCCCATGGAGGGCCTGGGCAAATTTTAAATTGCTGAAAAGAGTTTAAAACATTGCTATGACTGACACCTTTGGAAGATGTGTGTTGTAGCCAGGACATTGAACCAGTTTATTCCGGTTTAACCCCCTCTGCTAAGATTTTGCATTTCTACCCCAGATATTCTGAACAACAATTTAAATTTTAACAAGATCCCCAGGTGATTTTTCTGTATTCCGGGCTAGAAGTGAAAATTATCAATAAGGGGTCAAACTGGAATGAACCAATTCAAAGCCCTGGTTATAGGTATGTTATAATGTTGTTGTTGTTGTTATGTGCCATTGAGTCAGCCCCGACTCATAGCGACCCCTCCTTGGGTTTCCGAGGCAGTATCACTATGGAAGTAGGATTGCCCAACCTTCCTTCCGAGGAGTGGCTGGCTGGTGGGTTTGAACCGCCAGCCGTCTGGGTAGCAGGCAAGTGTCTTAGCCACTATGCTACCAGAGCTCCTATACTAATCACTAATTGTGCCATAAGGAAACCTGGTGGTGCAATAGTTAAACAATCAACTGCTAACGGAAAGGTTGGCAGTTCGAACCCACCCAGCAGCTCTGTAGGAGAAAGACCTAATGATCTGCTTCTGTAAAGATTAGAGCCTAGGAAATCCTATGGGGAAGTTCTACTTTGTCACAATGATGCACTGACTCAAATTGACTCACCTGCACCCAAAAGCTAAAAATGGTCGAGAGCTCCTTAGAGTCATTGAAATATGCCGGAAACTCCAGTGTCTGTGCATTCTGTGTACAGATGATGTCAAGCTTTACCAAATGTCACATGTGGTTGCTCAAAAACTTAATGTTTCAGTCAGAGGATTATTTTCTGAAGGCTGCCCCTGCTATGTCAGTCTTGAGTTTAGACAGTGTGGCTGAGCAAGGTAGGTCCTATCAGCCTTTCTTCCTGTCCTTTCCTCCCCACCACCCTGCCCCTAGCAATTCCTTTAGGTGTTTCTCGTATCAAAGGGCCTGATGAATGATGCTGTGAATGCATGGCTTCGGTCCCTGGCCTTGCTGCATGTCATAGCAGAGCACACCTTGCGCAATGTTAGTGAGCACCGAGCTGGAGATTTGGTACAGAGATCTGTCTGTCACAATCCAAAGTACGGGACTCCCTGTTCAAAGCCAGACTGGGGCCTGCGGCGCGTTAGACAGGGCTGACCAGAAATCCAAGCTGTTGTTCAAGGGCAGTTCCAGAAGGAGAAGCCAGGAAGTCCCCTAGAGCCGGAGGTAACTCAAGCCGACCTCTCTGTGGTATTCCCTTTGGCATTCAGGAAGATGCTAGTGTGAGTACCTTCATGGGAACCATCTCCTTGATGAGGGAGGTTAAAAGCTGTGACTCCAAGTGAGCCCTGGACTCTTTTCTCTTTGGGGTTTTTGGTTTGACAAAAACACAGGGCTAGGAAGTGTGTTGGAGTAGGAAGCCCTGTCTTGCCTTTCTGATTAGAAATTTTTAATGCCTGTTGGTTTCATGTGTGCAGTGTTTCCTTTCTTCACTCAGGGAAATCCAAATTATGATACTTGGCACAAACCACTGTTAGATGTGAGATGTGGAGTGCAAAGGAGAGGAACAAAACCCTCCGTAGGGTGAAGAGGACAGGGTGTTTATCCTGTTGCTTCCTCCTCTTTCCTCTCTGTCTTTCCCTCATCTCCTTTAGATTTTCTTTGCTGCAGTGAAACTTCCTAAAGTCGTTGTTGATCTTTATTCAGTCAGATCAAAGAGAGCAGTAGCTACAGTAGTTGGATTTTCTTTTTCAATCCCTTCTTCCTGTCTCTCGTTTTTTATAAGCGGCCACGTGTTCCTTTCTTTGTTTAATTTTTAACTTCTTGGTCCAGTGCTTTAACTTTTAAACTCTTCCTGTCAACCACTAAATTAAATATGGAGGTTAAATTTTTTAAAAAAGTTTTTCTTAAAGTGTCTGAGGAGAAAAACATTTTTGAGTACCCTGATATGTGAGGTAATTTACATGTGCTCTCACGTTTCATTTTCTCCACAATCCAGAACAAGACAAGTTACCCTCTTTAAAGAGTCCTCACTCTCAGAGTGGAGAGTTGGAGACAATCTATGGAATGCTTGAAGAAAATTTTAGTTTCTCTTTTTCTCATCCTTTAAAATTTAATATTTCTGTGTATGTTTTATGTTATAATAATAGAGGAGTACAGGTACATAATTTATAAATACTTATATTTAGAATGCATACTCATTTTTCTGATGGTGTTACATGATCAAAACCATTTGTAGAGCACAGCTTGAGGCAATATGGGGCTTTCTTGCCCATAAGGCTGATAAGGGGACTTAGTGAGTTGAGAAATACAGTAAAGGCTTAGAGCAGGGCCCAGCACATAGTTAAACACTAGACTGATAATTCATGTTAGCCACTACAGCATTGCTGTTGTTATCATTAAATAAATAGGATGCTTGTTTATACTTATACTATATGTGCCCCTCACATATAGTCCCCACTAAGGATTTGAAATGCTCACAAATATATTTAATACAATGAGATTTTTCTTCTTCAGTGTAAGTATGAGTTGGGAAAAGGAAAAAAGGGAATAAATAGTGTGCTCTCCTAACTGTTCTAATCATGTAAAATATGTACATGCATATAAGATACATGTACTTACAAATTATGTACCCACTTTAATGTTTTATTCATTTTGCTTATATGTGGACAGGACATTTTACTCTTATGTTTTCTAATAACCAGTGTAAAGAGAGAAACATAATCATGTACATAAATGATTTTCTCAAAGACAAAAATGTACCTGTTCCTGGTACTAGGCCCTGAGAGACAAACCTCCTTATGAATCCTCAAAAGAGGGGTGCTGGAGTTTGAACCCAAGTCCTTCCACACTTTTCAACTCTTGTCTTTTCAGCAGATCATTGAGGGAATTCTCTTCTCTACTCGATGGCATATATTTGATTTCTTTTTAACCGTATCATTTGATTTAGCTCCATTGGACACTGGAGCTATACTGTATCTGTCTATCTATTTACTCCTTGATTTTCTGACCCCATCCCCCACAATGTCAGAGGTTCTCACCCCTCGTTGTGCATTTGAATCACTTTTGAAAAATAACAGTGGGAGGGCCTTACCCCAAGAGATGCTGATTATGCTTTGTGTACATTTCTTTCCATAGAGAAAGAATCTTGAAAAGGCAAAAGAGAAAGTGAAGAAAAGTGGGGAAGAAGAAAGAATACAGATTATTGCAGAGGCTTACATAGCAAAACAATTGGTGACTGAACAGCTTACTGTTTTTATCAAGGCAGACTTCATGAACTCACAGTATTTTTCAGCCCTGAGTTTGTAAACTATAAATACTTACAGAACTGTTTGTGTATGTTGAGCACTGTGTGAGGCAGAGGGAGTTTTAAAAGCATATGGCATGTGCAGTCAGAAGAACTGGTATTAGATATACCACTAGTGGGGGGAAGTGTGTGTGTGTGTGTGTGTGTGTGAGAGAGAGAGAGAGAGAGAGAGACCACAGTTTCCCCTGAGTCTGTTTCCTTACCTGTAAAGTGGGGCTAGTGATTGTTGCCCTGTCCCCACCAGTTCTCACAGGTGTAGTGGTCATGTATATGTCCTAATACATTGAGAAAGTCCTTTACAAGTCTTAACAGTTCTATACCACCAGCTGGTCTGGTCCATTGTGCTGTTACTACAGAGGAAGATAAGACACTGTGCCAGGCTAAAAGGAATTTTCTAACAACATGGCGAGTCAAAAGTAGCACATGTGAATCAATGAGCAAAACCTGACTTAGTACTGAGCTGTGTAGCTTAGCCTCATCTCCCAGCTTTATGGAACTTCAGGCTGGTAAATCCCTTGTTTTACAGAATACTACATGTTAGAGTGACTGATCCTGTTGGGATGATAATGGCAAACCTTAATTGACATAAGCTGGCTATGTCTATATCTAGATCTATATGCTTCAAGGAATAATGTTCAAACTTTTGAGCTGTTAGAAAAATTGAAAGACTATCCAGTCACCAGGAAATGCTACCAGTATGAGTAAAATAGTCAGCTTTTATCTTTTTTTTTTTTTTAAAAGTCATTTATAATTAAGGTTTTGCCCTAGTTTAGTTTGTATGTTAACTTGAAGGTGACTGGAGCAACTTAAGTAGGAATTTTAATTTCTGTTAACTTGGAAGAAAAATACTTTTGAGTAGCTTGTCTTTTAGTGTGAGAAGGAACTTTCTCTTGCCTGGACATGGTGGAGCTGTGTATTGGATGTAACCCTTGTTTGTGCTGGGAAACCTGACTCTGGCCTTTATCCGCCCCACTGGATCTGCTTCAGGGCCTGATTGGAGCGGGGCCAAGATGAAAGCACCCTGGCTGCACTTCCAGCCGTGTGGGCTGGACCTGGTGTTGGATCACAAGGAAGTGGGAGAGATCTCATTGGGGCATCTTCTGCAAATGAGCTTGTAGCTTCAGAGCTGCTCACCGCCCTGCTTCTTCTATAGCCTGTTGGATGGATGGTGGAATGCCTAGGGAAATTTCAGAAAGGGGCTCTGGAGGGCTCACCTCTTCATCACTAGAGAGTGTCCTGCTTATATGAGCACTATGACCTTATAATACACTCCTTTTAAAATAGCTACCCTGCCTGCGACTTCTCTTCCCAGCTGCTGTTTCTGTAGCTGGAGGCATTCTTCTCCCTACCCATTTTCCTTTCTCCCTTCCCGGGACCTGAGTTTTTACCCATCAAGTCCTGAGAACCTGCAGTTACACAGTGAGAAGTGGGTTACCCACAAGCCCTGCCTGGGCTTTCCCTGCTCTCCTCAACTGCTTCTAGGGACCGAGATCTGCTTTGTGTGCCGTTACTTGGAACAGGAACCTGGGAGGTTCAAGTCCCTGTTTCCACTGCTTGAAATCCAAGTTAGGACTCAGATCCTTGGTGGTTTGGTTCTCTTGTGTGTCTGTGGCACTTTCTGCTGCTGCTGTTAGCTGCCGTCAAGTTGGCCTCCTGCTTGGCCACCAAATCATGATGACCCCCGGAGAGTGGAATAGAAAGAACTTGGCCTGGTCTGGCGCCATCCCTGTGTTTGGGTGCAGATAGACCATTGTGATCCATAGCATTTTCATTTCATCGACTGCATTTTGGCAATAGGTTGCCAGGCTTTTCTCCCTAGCATGTTTTACTCTGGAAACATCACTGAAACCTGTTTAGAATGATAGCAACATGCAAGACTTCACTGATAAATGGGTAGTGGCCATACATATGAGGTGCATTAGGTGGGAATTGAACCTGGGTTTTCCACATGGAAGGTGAGAGTTCCACTACTGAATCTTGTGACACATAGGGAGCACAAACAAGGAAAAGGTGTCACAATGACATTGCTTATTTTTTCATTTAAGAATGTGTATCCCTAAATAAAACTGAACACATTGCCTGTACCTCTTAGTTTAGAACTTTTAACGCAGACCTAGGAGTAGCCTGGAAACCTAACCAATTATAGCATGTCTCCAGGGAGAACATTGTGAGTTCCAAACAGTGCACTTATAAATGTTTGTGAGACAATCTGAATTACAGGACTGCCTGTATTTTATGCTAACAGTTTATTAACAGTTACTATTAATAATTAATTACCATTAATAAACAATCTCATTAATAAATTAGAGTATATTTGAAAGCACTTAGCAGAGTGCCTGGCATATAGAAACCTTCAATAAATATTTGCTACTGCTATTACCATCATCAGTGTTTTTAGGATAGAAAGAGTCATGTGTTATACTTAAGCTTATATGAATGGTCCATTAGAAAAATACAATGAAGGCTGTGGTTTGAATCCAAGAAGATGTCAGGGAGCATTACTACTGCTAATAGAACATTTGGGGATCCTAGGAGCAGTGACAAACACTGAAAGAAGTGATGGGCCGTGCCTCAAATCAGTATATACTTTGGCTAGAGATATACTGACAATCTTGAACAAGTAACCCAAAAACCAAACCAAACCCACTCCCATTGAGTCAATTCCATCTCAGAGCTGACCCTATGTAGGACAGAGTAAAACTGCTCCTATGGTTTCCAAGGCTATAAATTTTTGTGGAAGCAGACTGCCTCATCTTTCTCCCTTGAAGTGGTTGGTGGGTTTGAGCCACTGATGTTTTTTAGCTGCCAAATGTGTTAACCACCAGAGCCAATAACAGGTTAATTGTGTTTCTGATCATACTAGAATTGAAGTATGTTTATTTGCTCATTTATTCAATAAAAAAGTATTTATTGAGCACCTAATTAGGTGTACAGAAAAGAGAAAGAGATCAGCTTGTATTAGATATTCTTGACATTGAGCACATCAATGGAATTTTTAGATGGGAAGTACCAGAGGATGATAGGTTCTGGCTGGAGCATAGTGAGTAAAGACCATCTTAGCATTAATGGCAAGATGCC
Organism: Orycteropus afer afer; assembly: GCF_000298275.1. Classification (NCBI taxonomy): domain Eukaryota; kingdom Metazoa; phylum Chordata; class Mammalia; order Tubulidentata; family Orycteropodidae; genus Orycteropus; species Orycteropus afer. The sequence continues at coordinate 6,093,688 of NW_006921671.1, forward strand.
CTTATGGTCACAGTGGGGAAATTGTTTTGTCTTTTAATTACAAAGATCATTGTAAAAAGAAACAAAGCCCCTTCAGACCTTCGATCCCAAATAACTGACTCCATTTGAGCTAATTCGCCAGCCTCCTGATAAAGTGTGTATCATCAAACTGTGGTGATAAAGCTGCTTAGTTCAGGCACCTGGAGTCTAAATGTGCTGGCTAGGTGTACTCCCGTTTAACAGGTTTGTAGGGAAAGGCCTGGGCTGCTGAGAACCAAATAGAGAACACAGAGTACTCACTGGACATGGCCTCTGTTCTCAAGGAAGCTGGCAAGAATCCAAGCCAATATCAGATCAGTGTGGCACAGAGTGGGTGCCTGGTGACCTGTGGTTGCAGGGGAATGTGTTTGGCTCATCATGCTCTTACAATTAGAGGTGGCTGTTTGTAGAAACTAGGTTGGATAAAGATTGCTGCTTTATTATGTTCCTCTTTTTTTCTTTTTTTTTCTTTCCCTTCTGATTTTTTTTTCTCTCTGAGATGTAAATTTTCATTCTGCAGCATATATCCCATGCTGGTACTTTGTGTGCATTGTCTACATAGAGGTTTTCCATTTTGTGCCACTGAAGGAATCATCTTGAACAGATGTTACAAAGTTTAAGGACCAAATTCTCTGCTTGATTTTATAATTGTATTTTTGTTATGATAGCTTTTTCTTCTGCATGTTTTATGTGTTAACCATTGTGTTGCCTTACCCCCTATAAACAAGTATAGTTAATTTGGAAAGGATGTTTAAAGGTTCAAAGGAATTTAAGAGATATTAATTCTTTTGTGACCAATTCATCTTTAAGAACAGGACAGATTATCTCCAAATTACATAGATTTACTGTTAACTTTTAAATACTTTTAGACAGCTTTTACATTATTAGTTTTTTTTTGCTCTTTCCCTGTAGAGTGATTTAGCTGTTTATTTCCCCTGATAAGCAACATTCTTCTAACTTACCAAAATACACTTTATGTAACATAGTTTGATAAAAATCTGTGTGGACCAGAAAATTTTCCATTGATCATGAGGAAGGGAGCGTGTATGTTTTAACTCTCAACAGCCTCAGCTCTGCCTGGCCTCCTTCAAAATATTTTGGTCTCTCATTTCAGCCACAATTACAAGTTCATCCGAAAATGATGACCGGAGTGGGTCCAGTCTGGAATGGAGTAAAGATGGAAGCCTAAGGTTGGGGGTTCAGAAGGGAGTCCTTCATGATCGCAGGGCAGATAATTGCTCCCCGGTGGCAGAAGAGGAGACCACTGGGTCAGCAGAGAGCTTGTTGCCCAAAGCTGAAGCCTCAGTTGGAGATGGTCCAGTCCCTTATTCTCAGAGCTCCAGCTCACTAATAATGCCACGGCCCAACTCAGTTGCAGGTAAGGCTTCACCTCTTCCTAGAAGGATTATCTCACTGGATTTGAGGTATCCTATGTTCACTATCTTCACTTGGCCTAGTGTTACAAGTTGTCAACTCGGAGTGTAATTGAGGCACAGGGCAGCCTTGTGATCTTTTACCTTTGCTAGGCCTCGGTTTACCCATCTGTAAACATGCAAAGGCTGCACTTAATGGTCTTTAAGTGATCCCTGTGTGTTGAATTCCGTAAGTCTGTGATCTGGACTATAAGGTTCTTTGTGTGTGAGGGAAGAGAGTACAAAAACTTTTCCCTTGGTTTTTGGTATTTTATACCTTAGTGAATTCAGTGCTTTTTATTACATCTTGGAGAATGGGGAGTGTTACTTAAAATGAATTGTTATTACTCTAATAAGAGTTTCTGATCTAACCTTCAAAGTTATTTCTGTATAATTGAGTCCCATCATACAGAAATGAAGTAGAATTTCTATATAATTTAGTTGTGATGGAATTCACAGCTGAAACCATAAACAGCTGGAAGTGAGAGCACTCAGATGAGGAAATAAATGGGGAAGACAGACAGGCTTAGCAAGATGTAGCAGCTGGAACCTGAAAGAGAAGACACAAATGCCTGTGACTGTTGACTGTTCAGGGAGTGGTAGTGGGTGGTCCTCAAGCAAGGAGAATAGTTTGGGGTGGGTGGAGAAAAGAAGTCTCTGCCTCTGAGGTGGCATGTCTGACTAAGGTCTTGGATTTCTAAACTCCATGCCTTTTGGTTGAATTTAGAAGGGGGACTTGTTATGGTCATTCTTTGTTACCAGTGTAGTGCTTACATATGGAATGCTTCTCCTCTGCAAGGAAGAACTCAGATTCTCTTTCCTACATCAAAGGATTTTTCTGTAACTTACTCTGCTCCTTCAGGATGTATAGGTCACTCTGGTTGTTAGAGTTTTTTTTTTTTAACAATGTAACTCTGAAGCAGCTGATAAATAAATAGCCCTAATGGAAAAGTTCTGAGGCACAACTGTAATTCACTTTCAAGTAGATGGCCTTGTTCCAGGAGAGGAATTTGGAATGTCTGCCAGAACATTATGAATATTGAGTGATGATTTCTCCATAAAGCTCTGTGTCTTCCCACAGCAGTCTCGCCTTTAACATAATGTGTTGCACCTATGATGAAGGGTTCATTTGTATTATCCCAGAACTTGATAGCTTTATTGACTTCAACAAACAGCAAACTTGTGTTCAACTTAATCAAGCTATTTAAAAATTAGGAAGCACGTTACTATATTAATTTTAAGAGTGTTAAAAGCCCCCCCATTCGGGGTTGTATTTTCTACGTGATGTTCTTTTATGTGGTCTCCTGCCATGTGAAGTGACAGTGGGTGTGAGCTGAGATTTTCCAGGAGGCTGCAGTGATTATAGAGCAGGGCTTTCTGGTTTCTGCTGTGCTCATTCATTAGCTTCTACACACGCTCTTGAGCTAGACCTCCTGTGGAATGGAAGGGGCTTATCTCGGGGTACGAGCAGGGACTGCCTGACCTCATGAGTTTGCTCATTTCTTCTGTGTTTCATATTTTAAAAACTAAAAGCGTAATTTTGGAAGGAACTAGAGAGGCAAATGCCTTTCCTTATAGTGTCTGTTAACCAGCTAGGAATCTGGTAGACCCTTCATTGCTGACCCTCCTACGCCAAAGCTGAACCTCAGCTAAAAGAAAATGGCAAGATTTTTTGAAAAAGAGTAAGATTCAGGTAGTGTAGACCACATGCTACAACGCTATTTAATGATTTGATTGGATTAAAGTGGTGCGTAAAGGACCACATACTGAAATCTTTTAGAAGTATTTACATGTTATTTGCCACTGTTAGGAAAGGTATTTTGGTGTATATGGGTAGAGTAAGCAAGGGTGCTTTAAAACAAAACAAAAACCAGTGTCATCCAGTTAATTCCAACTCCTGTAGTGGCCACTCCTCAGAAGGAAGGTTGGGCAATCTCCTTCCGTAGTGATACCGCTTTCGAAAACCCAGGGATGCGACTCCATGGCAGTGCGTTTGGTTTTTCTATAGTGATCCCTATAGGATTTCCAAGGCTGTAAATCTTTATAGGAGTAGACTGCCTCATCTTTTTCCCAGCAACTGGGTGGGTTCAAACCACTGACTTTTGGTTAGCAGCCAAATGCCTTACCACAGTGCTACCAGAGCTCCTTACGGGAAGGGTGCTATGAGGCCACTGTTCACAGCCTCCCTATTGGGGGGGCAGGATACGGAATGCATAGCCTGAGTTTCCATGGTTAGCCAGCCTTCCCTGTAATTCAGCTTGTTACAAAGAACTCTGGTTGTTAACTGCCTAGAACAGTGAATAATTTTTGTTAAGCAAGTTGGTTAGTTTTGGAGTTGTTTCAGCATACAGGATTTTCTTTGTAAAGGTGTTTGTTGGAGTTGGAGTGGGATTGATTTGGAATGCAGCTGTCAAAATATTACTGCATCTCACATCAAAATGGTATGGCACGGGTACCTTTCTCCTTTAAAAAAAAAAAATGAGAATCCTTTAAAACTCTGTTAGATAATCTAGAAGTTGATTAGTTGGTTCTACCAAATTTAACTACTTTTTTTCCTTTTGAAATACTTTGTAGTGGATCACAGAACAGAGGTTAATTTTCCAGGAAAACTATAAACACAGTTGTCATCCGATTTTCTTGAAACTCTTAACTGGTAATTGCCCTGGACTTAAGCATTTGGCTTTGATAGACAATTCCATCCTGACTTACAATTTCAGCAGATACTTCTTTTTGGTCCACATAGAAAAGATTACTTGTGTTCTAAAACCAAACCCACTGCCATCAAGTTGATTGTGACTCATAGCAAACCAGAATGAAACTGTACCATAGGGTTTCCAAGCCGTAAATCTTAAGAAGTCCACTGCCATATCTTGTCCAGCGAAGCAGCTGGTGGGTTCAAACTGCTGACTTTTGGTGAGTAACTGAGTGCTTTAACCATTGGGCTCCTCCCCCACCCAAAATCCACTTTCCTGCAGCATCTGGGCATGCGCTGCTCACCCAGGTGTTAGACACAGTATGTGTGTTCAGTAAGTATATAATTTAATGGTGGCGATGTTAGCAGTAGGTTGATTGTAGCAAGAAATTATTACTTTGTCCATGATTCTTCTTGGCTGTGAATAGGGTTCAAGATTTGGAAGATATTTATCAATACATACCGATAGTCTCATTCTTCGAAGATCCTGATGATGTCCAATAATCTACTACTTGCATGTGTCTGAAGGCAGCATGTGGTCCCCATCATCTGCCCTGTGTAGGTGGGGAACACCTGGGTACATGGCTAAGCAGCTGAAATTTCATTGCTCCAGTTTCAGCATTTCTGTCAGTGGCTCTGAAAATGCCTTGCCATACAGAGGTAGCTGGCAGCTGGGTAGCTTGCAGCTCTCCGGAGCAATGGTCTGTTTCAATCCAGCTTAATCGTGTTTGAAATAGAGCATCAGACAGAGCTGTGCAGTTGCTGAGGGGGCTTTGTTGCATGCTTTGGAGCTGAGGCCGTGGTGACTGGAAATCTGAAGACAAGTATGTGAAATCTCACCATTTTTTCTGCGTCTGTTAAGTTTGATACCCACACAAAAATGGGGGCTGCGTTTGTGATTGTTCATTTGGATACCCTTTATAGCCTCTTTAATCTTTTGAATTGACACAAAGGTATGAACTGACTGTTATATTCAAAGGGGTAAGAAAGGAAAACGGGAAATCCCTTTTTGAGGTTTTACTTGACTTGGTATTCTCCAGGCTGAAGCAGCAAGTTATACTTTCGTGGCATTTTCAGCTTGAAAGTGAATTGGCTGATGAGTTATGTCTGTGACTGACCATTCTAACTCAGACCCTGACATGATGTATGTACTCACAGTAAGGCTAGGAAGGAGCCTAGAAATATATTCCAAACTGTGTTATTGTCAGGCAACAGGGTTGATGCATGTGGCCCAGTTGACCCTCTAGGAAGGTTCACATGCCCTGGTTGCAGAGGACCAGGAAAAGAGGAGAGCCTGGGTGGTGCAAGCTGTTAGCAGTCGGCTACTAACCTGAAGGCTAGTGGTTTGAACTCACTCTACAGCTCTGCAGAAGAAAAGCCTGGCAAACTGCCTCCCTAAGGATTACAGCCAAGAAAACTATGTAAAGGAGTTCTGTTCTGTACATGTTGGGTTGCCATGAGTCAGAATCAACTCAACAGAAATGAATTGTTTGTTTTGTTTTCCATAGGAATTAGCTGAGTCTTTTTAATAGAAAAGATTTGCATGGCAGTTGGCTGTGTGCATGGAGTATTCACATCAGTGTGTACATAGTATGTATAAAGGCTATGAATATACAACTGAAGGACACAGAAGCATAAAGGTTTACTATTGTAAAGTCAGGGCACTGTGGGAAGGTGAATGGGGCACATATTTGATGGCCTTTGGAGAATGCTTCAAAAGGGGGACATTCCTAACATAGACTAAGGCCATGGAGCTACCTAGGTGGTTTATTGATTGATCCTACTCACAGATTGGGTGCCAACCTTTTTGTTAGCAGTCCTGTGCCAAGGAGTGATGCTAACAATGAGGGACAAAAAGTACTAAAGCCTTAGGAGTGGAAATAGTATGGGTGAAGATTGGACAGATGGCATGGGGTGGCAACTAGACACTAAATTTGAGCCTGTAAGGTTGCCAGAGTTTTTCTGCAAGACAAATGGCCCATCTTGATTTCTGTCCCTCACAACTTGCTCTGGTGGTTTTACCAGTCCTCAGAAGTGTTAGGAGGAGCTCTGGTGGCATAGTACCTAAGGCATTTGACTGTTAACCAGAAGGCTGGCGGTTCAAACCCACCAGCCACTCCTTGGAAGGAAGACTGGGCAATCTACTTCTGTAGCGATACTCCCTCAGAAACCCAAGGGGAGGGGTTGCTATGAGTCAGATCCAACTCAATGGCAGTGACTTTGGTTTTTTGGAGGAGAAGTGTTAAGAGCTCTGGTGGTGCAGTGGATAAAGCATTCCACTGCAAACAAAAGTTTAGTGATTCAAACCCACCAGTTTCTCTGTGGGAGAAAGATAAGGCAGTCTGTTTCTGTAAAGATTTACAGCCTTGGAAACCCAATGGGGGAAGTTCTGCTCTGTCCTATTGGGTTACTATGACTCAGAATCGACTTGATGACAGTGGATGGGTTGATCTCCCGGTCTTTGGAAGGCAGCTCTGCTCACCACTATACTACTACGAACACTTTTAGAAGTCTTAGTCTTTGGGATGCAACTCCTGGTAGCCACCTTATTTGTCTCCACATTACAAGTATATTGGATTATCCTGGAAAATAATCATCTGTCTAAGGTCAGTAGTTGTGGTAGTTATGTTTTTGTGTCAACTTGACTGGAACTGGTTGAGTGGCTAGGCAGGTAGATGTAGTATTTCCCATGATGAGACTAGTAATCAACTCCATGGTGGACTCTACTGTGAGCAGCTGAGTAGCTGCCTTTGTGTGGTCTGCTTCCTGTATATAAGAAGAAGCTTCGAGAATGGTCTCTAGCCTATGGCACGCTTGGACCCTGCATGTAGCCGTGTCGTTGCTCAGCAGCCTGCTATGCTCTGCCGACCTTGGGACTTACAGTGGACTTAAGTTAATGGCCTGCCATGTGGATTGATAACATTGGGACTGTACCTTTTTGCTTGTCAACCTTGGGGCTTATCAGCCTCAGCAGCCAACAGCTGTCTGAGTGAAGAAATGCCTCTTGCTCCAGTGGGCCAGGAGCAGGAGGCAGAGCTGGACCCCAAAGTTGAGGGGCTTTCACCCAGTCCCTAGAGCCTGGCACTTTGCATTGGACTTAAATCCTCCAAATTTAATAATGAACTCCTGTTTGTTAAGACCATCCCATTTGTGGTATATATTTCTCATCAGAGTGGCACTAGGTAACCAGAACAGAATTTGGTACCTAGAGAGTGGGGTGCTGCTCTGACAGATGCTTAAAATGTGGAAACAGGAGTGGAGTGCGTCCTTGACCTAAGACCCTGGCAGAGAGACCCCGGCATCCAGCATGACAGACAGCAGGAATAGAGCAAGAGACCGACATGAGAGACAGCAGGAGCAGAGCTGAGGGAACCGGCATGAGACAGAGACAGCCTTACCAGCCCACGGAGGAGAAAGCTTGATGCCTTTGCTTAGGTGGTTTACTGGCGGAGTGGGTTGCCTTCGGGCATTAATTGGTAGAAAACATCTTTATGAAATGGAGCAGCAGGTTGGCCAGCCCATGGAGTGAAAAAGCTGAGTGCTTTTTGGGCAGGGTTTTTCTGCGAAGTGGGTTGCCTATGACATTAATCGGCAGAAGCGGAAAGACCAAGGAAATGGAAGCAGAGCTGCCTCAGCCTGAAAGAGTAGGACCATGGCCTTTGAGGGTGGAATGATCTCAGCCCCCTTGGTTTCAAAGAGCCAGGCCTTCACCAACTTGGTTCTGGAGTGTGGGGCTGCTTGTTCATGTGAGCCAGTGGGATGCAGCCATAGCCACTGCCCAAGAGTGAGGGGGTGCAGCTGCCATGCCCAAGAGGGAGAGGAACAGGGCTGCCAGGCCAAGGGGGTGAGGTTGCTGCTCAGGAACTAGGGGACTGGAGCCACCCAGTGGAGGAGACCTGTATAGATACCACCCATTGAAGATCTGTACAGGTGCCAAGTTGACAAGGGGTGGAATTGTGGTTATGTTTGTGTGTCAACTTGGCTTGGCCTGGTTGAGTGGCTGGGCAGCTGGATGTAGTATTCCCCATGATGAGACTGGTAACCAACTCCATGGTGGACTCTACTGTGAGCAGCTGAGTAGCTGCCTTTGTGTGGTTTGCTTCCTGTATATAATGAGAAGCTTTGAAAATGGTCTCTAGCCTATGGCACGCTTGGACCCTGCATGTAGCTGTGCATTGCTCAGCAGCCTGCTATGCTCTGCTGACCTTGGGACTTACAGTGGACTTAAGTTAATGGCCTGCCATGTGAATTGGTAACATCGGGACTGTGCCTTTTTACTTGTCAACCTTGGGGCTTATCAGCCTCAGCAGCTGTCTGAGTGAAGAAATGCCTCTAGCTCTAGTGGGCCAGGAGCAGGAGGCAGAGCTGGACCCCAAGGTTGAGGGGCTTTCACCCAACCCCTAGAGCCTGGCACTTTGAACTTGGACTTAAAGCCTCCAGATTTAAGAATAAACTGTTAAGGCCATCCCATTTGTGCTATGTATTTCTCGTCAGAGCGGCACTAGGTAACCAGAATAGTACATGTTGGGCCATTAATCCATAAACCATATTAGGTTTCTCTCACTGTGACCTAGGTTGTGTATGTAAATTAGAAATAATTTTTTTAAAAGGCAAAAATGTGTGCATATTGACCTCTAAGATTTGCTGAGAATTGGCAAAATTTTTTTGCACTGGTTATTTTCATAATGCAACTTGTGTATGCTGGAATGGATTTAGCATTTTTTATACAGATATCTATGGGCTATGAATTTACTGATTTTGTCAGAGGTAAATGTGATTGTTTTGGTTACCTCTGTGCTGTTCTAACAGAAAATACCACTAATGGGTGGCTTTAACAGGAGTTTATTCTCTTGCAGTTTGGAGGCTTTAAGTCCCAGTTCAGAGTGCTAGGTTCTAGGGGCTGGGTGAAAGCCCCTCCAACTTGGGCTTCAGTTCTGCTTCCTGCTCCTGGCCCACTAAAGCTGGAGGCTTTTCTTCACCCAGACAGCTGCTGGCTGCTGAGGCTGACAAGCCTAAGATTGACAAGTATAGTCACAGGACATTTGGCACAGTCCCAGTGTTACCAAAGCACATGGCAGGCCATTGATTCAAGTCCATTGAAAGTCCCAAGATCAGCAGAACATGGCAGAGTACTGACCAAGGGCTCGGCTACATGCAGAGATCAAGCTTGCCATAGAGACCTTCCCCAAAGCTGTTTCTTATGTACTGGAAGCAGCCAACATCCCTAAAGCAGCTGTACTCAGCTGCTCCAATTCCACCATGGAGTTAATTACTAATCTCGCCATGAGGGAATAACTACATCCAGCTGCCCAGCCACTCAACCAGACCCAGCCAAGTTAACACACAAACTTGTAACTACCACAGTGATAAACTTATTTTTAAAACTTAAAGAAATAAATACACTACACATATATACGTATATTTAAAAAAAAAAAAAAAAATCCGAACTCAGTGCCTTCGAGTTGATTCTGACTCACAGAGGACCCCATATGTCAGAGTAGAACTGCTCCATAGGGTTTATCTTGGCTGTAATCTTTACAGAAGCTAGTTGCCAGGCCTTTTTTCTATGACACCACTGCATGTATTTGAACCACCAACCTTTAGGTTATTAGTCCTAGGGCAAGTTGTTGGCACTACCCAGAAACCTAGAACATATATAAATATATATACACACACACACATTTGAAGCTTAGGAATGTTTATTTCTGATAAAGTCCTTATGGATACTTTTACTGCAGAGGCTGACTTTTAGCATTCTGGGAGCTGTGAAATGATACACCCAGAAACTGTTCATTTAATTAGCAAAGTTAGAATTCCTAACAAGAGCAGAGGGCTCCCAGGAGCAACAGAGAGGAGTGTAAGACATGTGTTGCAGTAAATACTAAAACTCTACGGAGTGGCATTTGATTATTAAGGTTCCTCATAAAAATTCATGACGTGTTTCTCTTTCTAGGAATAATGGAGAATTTATGGCAATGATATCAACATGACTTTGGCCAAAGACTGAGGAGCCCTTTTTTTGTTACCTTTTAATTAATGATATTGCTGGGAAAATAATCTGGGGCAAACAAAACTAAAAACATTTTAAAATAAATTTTGTTAAATTGAATTGCTTAGTAATTTATAATTTAGAGTAGTTTGGGTATGAAATCAAGCTTAACTTTGAAGAGACTGAACTTCAGTTTAATATTACAGCAACGAGCTCAACCAAATTGGAAGATCTGAGTTACTTAGATGGGCAGCGAAATGCTCCTCTTCGAACGTCCATTAGATTACCATGGCACAATACGGCAGGAGGTAGGGCGCAGGAAGTTAAAGGTATTTATCCTTGCCTCCACTGTGATAATGGATATGATTAGCTTATTCACTAAACATTGAAAGTCTGTGATAACCAGCATTTAAACAAACTGGTTTTTTTAAACTTTGTGAGGTGTGTGTGTACGCTAAACATTTTTCTGTAAGGTGTGCTAGGGGTCATCTTTAACAGTTATGGAATTCTTAAAATGTGATTAACTTACTTGTGGAGTTGGAAAATAATTCAGCCGCAGGTTATTTTGAAGTGAGAGTAAATTAATACTCACTTGATTTTTGTTGTTGCTGTTACCAGGCTTCATTTCAGTTTCTTGGACGATTGACCACCTCCTGAATTTACCCAAAGGCGTTGTGTGGTGCTGCCTCACCCACATGGGCAAAGAAAGCACCATTGCACCCTGTGAGAGTTGTGGCTTGTCTCTAGGAAAACACGTTTCCACTTTACTCATATAAAGTTATAGAAGAAACATGTCTTAAATATGGTTTCAGCTAAACCAACAAAACAGTGTGGCCCATTGCTTTACTTCCTCTAACCCACAGTGCATATGCCTCTGAGTAATGAAGGTAACTGAGGCAAGAAAGAACTCTAGATAGTCATTTTCATTGGGCACCTTGTAGGACCAATGTGGCTTGATAGTGAAGTACCACCAGATGTACTGATAGAACCGTATTGGAAATATTTATAGATCCCTTGTGTGGTAAAGCAAAAAGCTATATGTCCTATCTGTAACACATGAGATGATATATTCTGAGTTTTTTGATATGTAAAATTAAGACATTCTTCTAAAATAATGAAAATAATCTTTTTTTTTTTACCCCCCTCCCCAATACAGGACGATTTACTCCCTACAAGCCACAAGACATTTTGTTGAAACCCTTGTTGTTTGAAGTACCAAGTATAACGACAGACTCTGTGTTTGTGGGAAGGGATTGGCTTTTTCACCAGATAGAAGAAAACTTGAGGAACACAGAACTTGCAGAAAATAGAGGAGCAGTCGTTGTTGGCAATGTGGGATTTGGGAAGACGGCGATCATTTCTAAGTTGGTAGCACTTAGCTGCCACGGAAGCCGCATGAGGCAGATTGCTTCCAACAGCCCCAGTTCATCACCTAAACGTATGTCCATGTTTAATCATTTGTCTGGTATATTATAGTAGTACATGATGGATGGAGGAAATTGTTGTTTGGGTAGACATAAATCACTAATTTTTTTGAAGTTGTCTCACCTGCTCTATCAGGTTTGTAACATATGTTTGAGAACTATTTGAATACTCCCACCTTTGATAGTACATACTTATCTAGCTATAAGGAGCTCTGGTAGCATAGTGCCTAAGGCACTTGACTGCTCACCAGAAGGCTGGCGGTTCAAACCCATCAGCCACTCCTCGGAAGGAAGGTTGGGCAATCCTACTTCCGTAGTGATACTGCCTTGGAAGTTTCAAGGAGGGGTTGCTATGAGTCGGGGCCGACTGGACGGCAAACAACAACAACAACAATCTAGCTATAACCTGGCTAGGAGGCCAGCTTCCCTTGATGTCCTGAATGCTAACCCCTGCTGTCTTCTGTTTGTAAGCAGATATGTGGCAGTGAGGCCTGATCAAGTATATGGTGGATTTTTGAGTCAAAAACTCAGGCATTGAACTCCTGGTAGAGCAAGTCAGATGGAACCCACTGTAGAAGTCTTTTGTACCCCATTCTTTACATGTTTTGTGTTTTTTATGCTGGATTTATCAAAATTGTAAAGATACTTAATTAGAAATATGATGGGAGTAGGCAGTATTTGTTCATTGCTTATTTTATGTGTCATAAGCACATTAAAATTAAACTGTCTTTAAACAAAGTGAACAATTACAAGTGAGCCATGCTAGTTTTGTTTTATTTTTAATAATAAGGTATTTATCTATGCCTAGAACCACGGCCTAAGTCTACTCTTTCCACTACCTCAGTCTGTTAAGTTAAATTACTGTAGTGAAATAGGATGGGACTATTACACAGCCACTGATATGTTAAATATGAAGACCATGCCACAACATGGAAACTTCTTTATAATATAATGCTAAGTAGAAAAATAGGAGAGCAAAATTCTGTTAGTGATATGTGGACACCTATGTGAATATAATGTTCAGTGATAATGGTCTGCAGGAAATTTGGTCTACTGAAAATAGATTGAATAGTTGAGGTGGTGTATTGGTAGTTGAATTTTTCATTTTTATATAGTTTTGTGTGTGTGTGTGTGTGTGTGTGTGATTTGGGTGAAAGTTTACAAGGCAGACTCATTTTTCTGTACAGCTGCTCGTACACGTTTTGTCTCATGACACTGACTGCAATTCCCCACAGTATAACAGCTCTCTTCCCACTTCCTCCCCATAGTTACCTTTTTCCCAGTGTCCTTCCCTCCCATGCACTCTCGCCCCCTGAACGGTCTCCCTGTGCAAACGTTGCCCTTCAGTTCTCCTACGATTGATCGCTTCAAGTAGTATATCTACTTGATGTAAATGTTCACACCATATACCTGTCTATTGTTTGTCTGGAAGCCACAAAAGTGAGTTCAATACCAGACCTGAAGGGTGGTTAGGGGCCATCGTGTCGGGGGTCTCACCAGGCAAGACCCCAGTCACTACTCATCAAAGTAGGATGTTGAACAGTGTTTTTGTGTAGTATGTTATGGCAGTTGAGCTTGATGTCCCCTGTGACCATGGTCCTGAGCCCATAAGTCCAGCTACTCAATCCCTCCAGGTGGTTGGCTATAGCCAAAAAGCCACCACAACCTTGCCCCTTGTCAGTTCTACTATATACCTGGACATTCTCATACCAATACAGAAACATTGTCTGCTAACACTATACATGGTCATGGGCACACTACCCCCCCTGCCTACACATACCTGGTCATTCGGCCTGTCCTCCGATCTATCCACCCATAGATCAATGCTTGCCATCACTGACAATGCAGAACTGTACCTGAAGAAGGGTTCATCTTTGTTATCTGTACATCCCACATACTTCTCTGTCTTCCTCTTCCTCAGTGCCACTGTGCTGATCACTCATATTTGGTATGTTGCCTTTCCCTTAAACCCAAATCAATACTTCTCTCTACCTATCTAGTGGTGTTGCCTCCCTCCCCTCCCACACATGGTAACCAACAAAGTTTCCTTCCATATATAACCCTTTTTGTGTCTTTTTATAATAATGAGCTAATACAATATTGGTCCTTCTGTGATTGACTTATGTCACTCAGCATAATGTCCTCCAAGTTCATCCACGTTATGTGGTGTTTTATAGATTCTCCATTATTCTTTAGTGTTGCATAGTATTCCATTGTGTGTATGTACCATAATTTGGTTATTCATTCTTCTGTTGATGGGCACCTAGGTTGTTTCCATGTTTTTGCTATTGTAAATAATGCTGTGATGAACATGGATATACATATATCTGTTCCTGTCCCGGCTCTCACTTCTTTAGGATATATACCTAGTAATGAGATTGCTGGATCAAGTGGTATTTCTAATTCTAACTTTTTAAGGAATCACCATCTTGCTTTCCACAGTAGTTGTATCATTTGACAGTCCCACCTGTAGTGTACGAGAATCCCAATCTCTCCACATCCTCGCCAGCATTTGTTATTTTCTGTCTTGCTGAACTTTGCTATTAGTGCTGGGGCCAGATGATATTTCATTGTTGTTTTGATTTGCATCAAATCTACCAGCCACTCCTTGGAAGAAAGATTGGGCAATCTACTTCCATAGTGATACCACCTTGGACACCCAAGGGGAGGGGTCGCTATGAGTCGGATCCAACTCAATGGCAGTGAGTTTGGTTTTGGTTAATGGCTAATGAGGGAGCTCTGGTGGCATAGTGCCTAAGGCAGTTGACTGTTAACCAGAAGGCTGGCAGTTCAAACCCACCAGCCACTCCTCAGAATGAAGACTGGGCAATCTAATTTCATAGAGATGCCACCTCGGAAACCCAAGGAAGTGTTGCTATTAGTCGGAATCGACTCGATGGCAGTGAGTTTTTGGTAATTGCTAATGATTGTGAACATTGCTTTGTGTGTTTGTTGGCTGCCTGAATATCCTCTTTGGTGAAGTATCTGTCATGTCTTCTGCCCATTTTTGAATTGGACTGTCTTTTTGTTGTTGAAGTGTTGGAGTTTTCTATAAATTTTAGAGATATATCCCTTGTCAGATATGTTGTTGCCAAATATTTTTTCCCAGTCTGTAGGTTTTCTTTTTACTCTCTAGGAGAAGTCTCTGGAAGCATATACAAATTTAATTTTTAGAAGGTCTCATTCAGAGTTCTGGTACGATAGCAGAATAGGCAGAAAGACTGCACAGACCCTCTACAACAAAGAAAAGGGGAACCAATTAACACAGACACAGAAGATAATCATGGACCCCTGAGCCTTGAGGGAAAAGGTATAGAAGTGAACTAAACTCCAACTAGCAGAAGAATTTGCTTGAAAACACATATGGAGCTGTGGTCTGGCAGTGATCCTGACAGCACGGACAGCTTAGATATTGCCAAGTGGTGGTAGGACCTAAGAATTAAACTAAAAATCAGCCCTGCTAGCCAGGGACTGCACAGAGGACTGCTCAGTGGCTGGTGAATAAAAGGGGAAGCAGTGAAGAGGAAGGTGGCCTGAGCTATACACTTTTGCCTATCCAGAGGGCTCAGCCATTTTGAATGTTTACAAGAGGTTTGACCATTTTGGATATTTAAAGTGACAGCGTTCTCCCAGATTCCAGAGACTTAAGAACAGGCTCCACTTGCCAGGAACCACAAGGACATTCTGGACCCGGATGACTAGAAAGGTGCGACATTCCCCTTGTTACTCTTATTCCCACACCCTCTTGGTGAATGGAGGTGCAGCCATCCCTCACTCCTACCCACCTTCTGGGCTGACTGGAATTCCATCCCAGTCCGTGTGCTTGGAGGGAGCCTGGGTGCCCTGCCCCAATTTTTCTTTTTTTCTAGTTTTCAGCTTTTTTTTCTTTTCTTGTTCTTGGTTCCTAGTTTTTTATTTTTTTTCTTTCTTTCTCATGGTTAAGCCCATTCCTTGTTTTTCTTTTTGTGTTTTTCCCAGTTTTTTTCTTCATTATTCTCCTTCTCTGCCCTTTTTCTCTCATTGCCCTCTCTCCAGATATTGTGGAGTTTTTCCCCCCTTTTTTCTTTTTTATGGTTACTGTTCCTATGCAATTACACAGTGTGTTTTTTGTCGTTTGCTTTTACTTTTTTGATGGTTATTAAAGTGTTATTTTTGTCTAACTGAGTGGGAGACAGCAATAGTCCCCATATGACACAACTACACCCACACCTCCTGCAGCTTCACTAACTGAGTGAGAGCCACCATTTCCTTCTCCAGCAATCGGTCTATGATAAACAACCACCAAGAAGAGCCTGACTTGCCCTTAGCTGCTCTTCACAGTTAACAGGTATTTAAATACAACAACGTCACAATGTCTCAGAGAAAACAGACCATCACAGTCCACACAAAGAAGCAAGATAAAGTGGTAGAAACAAGGGAGCAGGATACAGACCCAGAACACATCCGTGAGGAAGAAGCAGCATT